>NC_137055.1:18042234-18049734 GCF_032717465.1 Coenobita brevimanus
CGGCGTGGTGTTCTTTCTGGACTTTTTCCTGCCGGGCTTCGGCTGGAGGGTTTGGAGGGCGGGGGAGAGCCTTCTTCTTTGCTATCCTTATCTCATTCTAGTAGTTCAGTTACTCTTCTAGGAGCTGCCTAGCATGGGCCAACCGGCCTACTGCAGTTATCCTCTCTTCTTTATGTTCTTATGTTCTTATGTAAAAGAGGAGTGGGAAATTCCCCAAGGGCTCTAAATTTGGCCAATCATTATGGGATAAGCTGTCTCCCAGTGTACCACCATCCCAATTCTTTTCACTCTCTCTCTCTCTCTCTCTCTCTCTCTCTCTCTCTCTCTCTCTCTCTCTCTATCTATCTATGTATCTATATATGTATATATATATATATATATGTATATATATATATATATATATATTAGGATAAGGTTTACTGTAAATCGTGTACTACTGTGAAAGCAAATGTCTGACATGGAAAAGGCCAGAATGTAATGTGAGTATATACTGTAAAGCGGGGAGAAAATAAATTCAGAGGTGAAAAAATAATGACATGATTTACCTACGGAAATTAATATGTCACTTCTATGCTAATTCTTTTCATAAAGGCATGTATTTCTGTATAATCAATTGTCTAACATGTAATTGGGTAATATGTTATGTTATAAGTAATCAAAAAGGTGAAAAAATAGAATCTGAGTTGAAAAGATTTGTTAGATCAAGTTGTCACTTGGCAAATAAGCGCTATTCTTATGCTAATTCTTTTCGTACAGCAAGTACATCTATAAAACTAATTGTATAACATGTAAGTGGGTTATATATTATAAGTAAACTAAAAAGTGAAAAAATAGAATCTGAGTTGAAAAAACATGACATACAAAATGATCTCACTTGGTAAATAAGCGCTACTTTTATGCTAATTCTTGTCATAATGCCTCAAAATGTGTACAAACAATTATGTAAAGTTGAAAAAGGTATGATGTAATTGTGGGAAGTAATATGGAACATGAAAAAATACAATAGCTGATGAAATAACGATGTTTGCTACCATCGGTGACATAATCGACCGATTTCGTTTAGGTCGCACAATGGTACATACCTTATTTCCCATTTTTTTCTGTATAAAACCCAATATACTTGTGGTATACATATTTCCAACACATGAATACATGATAATAAACGTACCGGGGTACTGCATCAGTTCAGAGTACCCGTGCCACCATAGAAAACGTACGGTTAAAAGACCACTCATAGAGTGATACAGTACCTGTCAAACTTACGTGCTCCAGGTAAGCCATTTCTGGACCCAAGGGACACCTTTTCTTTGTGATTTTCCTTAGTTTCTCAATTCAAAAGTGAATGTTTGAGCAAAAAAAGAAAAATGGTCCAAAAAAGCCCGGACTGGGGCGGACCAAAGTTCAGAAAACGTCGGGATTGGGCGGGTTAACCTATTTCAAGATAAGCTCCTTTTGAATATCCGTGACTTTGAGTATGACCGTTCAGGGTCATTCAAGGTCAAAGGTCTTGGTGCCAGATGAAAGTCCATATTATGCGCTCCTGTATGTGTATAAAAGTAATTATCTGTATCTTCAACAGTTTTCAAGTTAGTAGTTCTCTAGAAAACCATTGGCCTGTTGATTTTCGCCATTCGTGAGACACTCAGTCACCTCCAAAATTTTAATCACTTTGTTTTGGGTTCATTGGACAAGCATATACTGAAAGTTTCATATAATTTCACTCAAGCGTTTTCCGTAATGTCATTAACAAAACAAAGAAGAAAAACAAACTCTGACCAAAAACAATACCTCCCCAGACTCCGTCCGGGGCAAGGTAAATAAATCTTTAGGTAGACTTGGTCCTTCAGAAGATCAACAGAACTGCAGTGTGACCCATGGGAAGGACTGAGATTGACACTCCACTGTCTTCGAGCATCCCTCCTGATTTTCAGTGGTAATATATATATATATATATATATATATATATATATATATATATATATATATATATATATATATATATATATTGTGTGTGTGTGTTTGGGGGAGAGCTTACCATCCACTCACTCGATGTAGTGCTGCTGTCGGGTGTCTGCCCTTTCCTCTCCTCCAACCTTCTTTCCTTACATCTTCTTCCTTCTTTCCTCTATTCTTTCCTTGTCCTTCTGCCCATGGATGACATTACACTCCATCTTCTGCCTTTCTTTCCTTTATTCTTTCGTCTTCCTTCTGCCTGTGGGTGACTCTACATTGAGTGACAAGCCAAATGGTTTCCTGTACACCAGGAAACCATATACTGCTCTGGGTGGTAGACATATAATGTACCTCTGGCGCCAGGTGGTTTAGTGGGTAATTATTGCGCCACACAATCAAATTGGAGCTGGTGAAGGTTTATTTCCAAGGGGTGGTTGGGGTTCATTCCTTCATGTAATGCCAATCACGGATGAATGAGGTGCTAGTCACTCTCATCTTAAATGTCGGGACCAACTGCCTTGCCCCGGGCTCCTGCGCCTCCTCATGGGGCAATTCATGATTGGATGATGGATATATATATATATATATATATATATATATATATATATATATATATATTGTTACATAGCCTATGATTTCATCATCCTTTGTAAAATTTTAACGTACAGTATGTTGCATGTTTGATCACGAGCATACCCACCTCACTCCCCCCCCTCCTCCCTTATGGTAGAGTAAGTCGTTCTTTCTGTTGGTTCAGAGCAGGATTGCCAACTCTTTTGTCCCCATGGCTTCATTTGCATGTCCTTCTTATAAGTTGTATCAAGCTCTGCTGGCTCCTATATAATGAGCTCAGTCTCATATTTATTTGCCACTTAGATCTACTCCTCATTTTGTTCACATCTCTGTCCTTCCCTGTACAGTTCTTATTATTGTGAGTGCTCAGGAAGTCTCCAACCATCTAGCAGCTGTGTAATATTGAGTATAACTGTTATTGCATTTTTTCTTGTACTGTGTATGTAAGGTGTTAATTCTTAGGCCTAGTGAGGTTTATGTTATTCATGTAAGCTGTGTCAGCCCCACATTGTAATAGTTTGTATCTGTAATAATATATCTTGCATTCACTGAGTATTATCTGGTATTTTCATTTTATCAGTAATGACTTAGATAAATTTACTCCTGCTAATTTCGTGTTAATAGAGGCTATTGCAGTTAACCATATATTTAACCTGTTTTTTGCCATTACATTATCCTTATGAGTCCTGAATGTTCTAGTTGTTAGTTTGAGCATTAAACTTTTACTTGTAATTTTACCTAACTCTTTTTGTTTTGAACCTGGAACTTTACGGGACAGTAGTGATTTTTAGTATTCATGCGACTTAAAGTGTATATTAGTTTTCTCTATTCCGTAACATAAATTTGGCGACCTCATCAGGATATTCAGGATATTATCATAAGGATATTGCTTGGATATTTTGTAGACTGTGATTTATTCATGATGTCTACTATTACTACGCTTGATGAAGCCAAAAATTTTTTGTCAAATGTGCAAACAGTGTGTGATGTAGAAAACAGAACAAAGAATGAACTTGCTTGTTGCCCAACAATTGGTAATTGCTGTCAGGTTGCTCATCATCATTCTAAAGATCAAATTGTTGACAATGTCATGATTAATGAAAGCTTGTTTAATGTAACTCCCTGAAATGAGCAAACACAGATTAAATTAGCTAAGTTACAGCTAGCCCTGCAGGAGGCCCGTGCTAAGGAGGCCCGAATTTCAGGCAAATGCTAAGGAGGCTGAGTTTCAGGCACGTGCTAAGGAGGCTGAGTCTCAGACTCGTATTCAGGAGGCACAAATTGAAATTGCTAGGATTCAGGCAGACCATGATTGCTATATCGCATGAAACAAGGTGTGGAACTGGATCATCTAGCTCTGATGATTTTGATGTGGCTAAAAATGTTAAACTTGTCCCTCCTTTTAATGAATCTGATTTAACAAAGTATTTTCAGTTGTTTGAGACGGTAGCTACAGGTTTTAATTGGCCCAAAAAGTATTGGCCAGTACTCCTTCAAACTGTTCTCACCGGTAAAGCTCAAGTAACTTATGCATCTTTGCCTCAGGATCAATCTGATAATTATGATGTAGTTAAGAGCTTGATTCTTAAGGCCTATGAGCTTGTTCCTGAAGCCTATAGAGTAAAATTTGGGACAACTTACAAGCAAGATAAGCAATCCCATGTTGAGTATGCAAAAATCAAAGAAGATCTGTTAGAGCAGTGGTTAAATTCTAAGAATGTGGATTCTGATTTTGACAAATTTAAGCAGATGATTTTGCTAGATGTAAGCCTATATCTTGATGAGAAAGGAATAGATAATTTGTCTGATGCTGCAGTTTTAGCTGATGAATATGTTCTCACTCACAAGAGATATTCTAGAGAAAAAAGGAAAGCTGAGAGTAAGTACGTTGCCTCTACTCAGAGTACAGGTAACAGGAAAGAGAATAAAGATGATGTTTCTCAGGAAGTAAATACCAGCTTCACCTCTAGATTTCAGAAAAGTAAATGTACTTATTGTAGTAAGCTTGGTCATACTACGGAGAAATGTTTCAGGAGACAGCGTGATGTGAACAAAAAGGAGTCTCTAAATATTCAGTCAATTGGTCTAGTGTCCACCCTTGAGAGTACCCAGAATTCTTTAACTGAGTTAACTGAACCTGATTTCAGGGTAAATTAAATTCTCATGATGGAGCTCCTCTTTTGAGCAGTAACGTGGGTGAGACACTCTCAAGAGTTCATGTAAGCTACATTTTCCTGTCTGATGGTTTCCTGGTCAGTCCTCTGGACAGTAATGACAGGAAATCACTTAAAATATATCGTGATACAGGTATGCTTGCCAATCCCTTATGCTGACCAGTGTTCTAGGCTCTAATGTTAATTCCTCTGATGAAACTGTAATCTTACAAGGTGTAGGGAATAATTACTTCCTCTGTCCCTCTGTGCAGAGTGATTTTAGTGTATGGTTTTGTTAATGGGTCGGTTATGGTTGGGTTGGGTGAGACACTCCCAATGCCAGGTGTAACTTTCTTACTTGGAAATGATGATTGGTGGAAGTCAAGTGTGTCCAACTCCTCAGTTGTCTAGTGAGCCAGTGGCTGCGGCCCAGGATTGTGATGTCCCTGACGTGTTCCCTGCATGTGCTGTCACTAGGGCTAATTCTAAAGTTACTGGTGACTTAGAGGATAATGATGATGATGATGTTATCCTAGCTAACACTTTTTCTTGCTAATCTGGACCACTCACCAGATGAGGCAGTACCCTGTAGTGTTGATAAATTGCCTCGTCAAGAGTTGGTTGAGTTGCAGGTAGCTGACCATGAGTTGAAAGGTCTAGCTAACTCTGCTTGCAGTGAGGAAGAGTCAGCTGGTGCTTCTACTTGTTATTATATAAAGTCAGGAGTACTTATGAGGAAGTGGAGACCCCCAACAGCATCAGCCGACTGTGAATGGGAGGTTGTACATCAAGTTGTCATCCCTCGTGTTTGTAGGCAGGATATCATTAGAGTGGCTCATGATTCCAGTTTGGCAGGACATCTTGGAGTGAGGTAAGACTAATGGCACGCGCATTTTGAAACACTTCTACTGGCCAGGTATCTTCAGGGATGTTTCCTGGTATGGTAAGTCTTGTCACACCTGTCAAGTTGTGGGGAAGTGTAATCAGACCAAAAAAGGTTGCACCTCTAGTTCCCATCTCCTCCTTTTGAGGCACCATTCACCCGTGTGTTGGTGGATATTGTGGGCCCTCTTCCTAAGACTTCTTCAGGATTTCCTTATGTGTTGACCCTGATTGATATGGCTACCCGTTATCCTGAAAGCCATTCCACTTAGAAATATCTCAGCAAAGAACGTGGTTAAGGAAATGCTGGGGTTCTTCACAATGTTTGGTCTGCCTCAAGGAGGTACAGTCAGACCAGGTGAAGTAATTTCATGTCAAATGCTTTTCAAGCAGTCTCTGAAAGAGTTGGGCATCACCCAGATCACGTCTTCAACTTACCATCCCCAGACCCAAGGAGCGTTGGAGAGATATCATCAAACACTTAAATCGATGCTCAAGAAATACTGTTTGGAACATCAGAAAGACTGGGATAAAGGTCTTCCATTCGTTGTGTTTGCCGCAAGAGAATCTCTAAATGAATCACTGGGCTTCTCACCTTTTTGAACTACTGTTTTGACTCATGAAGTAAGAGGACCCCTTAAGTTTATCTCAAGGAATGCTGGCTGTCGAAGGAAGATGACGTCAACCTGCTGGAGTATGTGATGAAGTTCAAAGAACGGCTGTCCACTACTTTACAGCTGGCGAGAGAGAATTTAGGAGCTGCTCAGGAGAAGATGAAGACTTGGTTTGATAAGTAGTCAAGGTTATGCCACTTTCAGCCAGGAGATCAGGTTTTGATTCTGCTACCGGTTCATGGGCAACCTCTTCAAGCCAAGTTTAGTGGTCCTTATTTCGTGGAGAAGAAACTCAGTGGATGTCAACTATGTCATCTTGCCACACCAGATCGTAGAAAGAACAAGCAACTTTGTCACATCAACATGCTAAAGTTATATCATCACAGGTGGGACAAAAATAACCCAGTCTGCACCTGTAACTGTTCCACCCGGAGTCCGTGCAAGTGAAGTTCTCCCATGCAGCATGAGCCTTGGAGTGATAGTTTGGGGAAGAATCCTGATATCATGAATGATCTCCAGACTAAGCTTTCTCATCTACCTCCCCAAGGAAAGCAGCAGTGAGTTTTCGGCATTACTGCAGGAGCACCCGGCAAAATGTTCCATGCCACTTCAGGAAGAAACCACTTCGTGTTGATGCATGATGTCGATGTTGGAGACGCAAAGCCAATTAAACTGCCTCCTTACCGTGTGAACCCAGTGAAAGTTCCTTCCTCATCCAGAAGGAGCTTGGCTACCTGTTGGACCACAAGATGATTGAGCCCTGTCTTTGAGTGAGTGGAGTTCTCCTTGTCACTCTAGTCCCGAAGGCCAGGTGGGTCACAGCGGCTTTGGCATCTGGAAAAACTACAGACGTAAGTTAATCAGATAATCTCAAAACAGACACTTTACCCTCTCCCTTGCGTGGAAGATTGCATAGACAAGACTTCGGAAAAAGGCTAGGTACATAAGTAAGTTTGATTTGTTAAAGGGATACTGGGCAAGTACCCATATTGACTGAACGTGCTAAGGGAGATCTCATGTTTTGTAACAACTAGGAAGAGATTCTTTTTTTGCATGTTCTGTAATGCCATATGGTATGAAGAATGCACCAGCCACATTTCAGAAGCTCATGAATGTTGTAACAGAGGGTTTGGCAGGGTGTGTTGTTTATATTGATGATGTATTAATCTTCAGTGACACAACTGGAAAGACTTCACCTATCCCATGTCAGTAAATTTCTTGAGCGTTTGGTTCGAGGGCTAATCTTGTAGCTAATTTATCAAAGTGTGAGTTTGGTCAAGCTAAAGTTCAGTAACCTTGGGTATGTAATTGGTGAGATGGACATG
>NC_137055.1:18054734-18252234 GCF_032717465.1 Coenobita brevimanus
TACTAATTTCCTGTCTGATGGTTTTGTCAGTCAGGTGCTTGCCAATCCCTTATGCTGACCAGTGTTCTAGGCTCTAATGTTAATTCCTCTGATGAAACTGTAATCTTACAAGGTGTAGGGAATAATTACTTCTCTGTCCCTCTGTGCAGAGTGAATTTAGAGTCTGGTTTTGTTAATGGTTCCGTTATGGTTGGGTTGCTTGAGACACTCCCAATGTCAGGTGTAACTTTCTTACTTGGAAATGATATTGGTGGAAGTCAAGTGTGTCCAGCTCCTCAGTTGTCTAGTGAACCAGTGACTGCGACCCAGGATTGTGATATCTCTGATGTGTTCTCTGCATGTGCTGTCACTAGGGCTAAGTCTAAAGTTACTGGTGAGTTAGAGGATAATGATGATGATGATGTTATCCTAGCTGACACTTTTCTTGCTAATTTGGACCACTCACCAGATGAGGCAGTACCCCATAGTGTTGATAATTTGTCTCGTCAAGAGTTGGTTGAGTTGCAGGTTGCTGACCATGAGTTGAAAGGTCTAGCTAACTCTGCTTGCAGTGAGGAAGGGTCAGCTGGTGTTTCTACTTGTTATTATATAAAGTCAGGAGTACTTATGAGAAAGTGGAGACCCCCAACAGCATCAGCCGACTGTGAATGGGAGGTTGTACATCAAGTTGTCATCCCTCGTGTTTGTAGGCAGGATATCATTAGAGTGGCTCATGATTCCAGTTTGGCAGGACATCTTGGAGTGAGGAAGACTGTGGCACGCATTTTGAAACACTTCTACTGGCCAGGTATCTTCAGAGATGTTTCCTGGTATTGTAAGTCTTGTCACACCTGTCAAGTTGTGGGGAAGTGTAATCAGACCGAAAAGGTTGCACATCTAGTTCCCATTCATCCTTTTGAGGCACCATTCACCCGTGTGTTGGTGGATATTGTGGGCCCTCTTCCTAAGACTTCTTCAGGATTTTCATATGTGTTGACCCTGATTGATATGGCTACTCGTTATCCTGAAGCCATTCCTCTTAGAAATATCTCAGCAAAGAACGTGGTTAAGGAAATGCTGGGGTTCTTCACAAAATTTGGTCTGCCCAAGGAGGTACAGACAGACTGGGGAAGTAATTTCATGTCAAATGTTTTCAAGCAGTCTCTGAAAGAGTTGGGCATCACCCAGATCACGTCTTCAGCTTACCATCCCCAGACCCAAGGAGCGTTGGAGAGATATCATCAAACACTCAAATCGATGCTCAGGAAATACTGTTTGGAACATCAGAAAGGCTGGGATAAAGGTCTTTCATTCATTGTATTTGCTGCTAGAGAATCTCCAAATGAATCACTGGGCTTCTCACCCTTTGAACTACTGTTTGGCCATGAAGTAAGAGGACCCCTTAAGCTACTCAAGGAATGCTGGCTGTCGGAGGAAGATGACGTCAACCTGCTGAAGCATGTGATGAAGTTCAAAGAACGGCTGTCCAATACTTTACAGCTGGTGAGATAGAATTTAGGAGCTGCTCAGAAGATGAAGACTTGTTATGATAAGAAGTCCAGGTTACGCCACTTTCAGCCAGGAGATCAGGTTTTGATTCTGCTACCGGTTCATGGGCAACCTCTTCAAGCCAAGTTTAGTGGTCCTTATTTCGTGGAGAAGAAACTCAGTGATGTCAACTATGTCATCGCCTCACTAGATAGTAGAAAGAACAAGCAACTTTGTCACATCAACATGCTAAAGTTATATCACAGGTGGGACAAAAATAACCCAGTCTGCACTGTAGCTGTTCCACCCGAGTCTGCAAGTGAAGTTCTCCCATGTAGTATGAGCCTGAGTGATAGTTTGGGGAAGAATCCTGATATCATGAATGATCTCCAGACTAAGCTTTCTCATCTACCTCCCGAGGAAAGGCAGGAGTTTTCGGTATTACTACAGGAGTACCCACAAGTGTTCCGTGCCACTCCAGGAAGAAACACTGTGTTGATGCATGATGTCGATGTTGGAGACGCAAAGCCAATTAAACTGCCTCCTTACCGTGTGAACCCAGTGAAAGTTCCTCTTATCCAGAAGGAGCTTGGCTACCTGTTGGACCACAAGATGATTGAGCCCTGTCAGAGCGAGTGGAGTTCTCATGTCACTCTAGTCCCTAAGCCAGGTGGGTCACAGCGGCTTTGCATCGACTACAGACGTGTTAATAAGATAACCAATACAGACACTTACCCTCTCCCTCGCGTGGAAGATTCCATAGACAGGATCGGAAAGGCTAGGTACATAAGTAAGTTTGTTTTGTTAAAGGGATACTGGCAAGTACCTATGACTGAACGTGCTAGGGATTGATTGATTGATTGATTGTAGTAGAAACTGGCGGCACAACTGCTAAGGTCATATGCCGCCAGACAACAAGCTAAAACACATGGCAAATAAATTGTGCATAGTTAATAACTTTTTCTAGAAATAATACACTGAAAATAATAAAAGAATAGTTAAAAGAGAAAACAATTTCTTATAAAAGTGGAAGGAGGCCCGCCTCCTGAAGAAAACCAAAAACATCAGTAAAAATGCTATGGGCTCCCCCAAGCATCGAGGAGAGACAGTAGGCACCATCTACCCCTGTATGCCTATGGAGGAATCTCCGACGCGAGTCCCCCAAACTTGGACACTCGACCAGCAAGTGACGGACAGTAAGGGGAAGAAAGCAATCATCACAATACGGTTGAGTCTCGCCACTCATCAGAAACCCATGTGTAAGCCGAGAGTGCCCAATGCGAAGCCTAGCAAGAGCTACCTCCAATCGCCGAGGCATGGAAGGGAGAACCCTTGGCACAACCACTCTCTGGAAGACCTCTTTCAGCTTATTATGAGCAACACCATCCCAGTGTCTCTGCCAACACACATGCATTCTGTCCCGCAAGTAAGGTGTTAGATCAGATGCAGGAAGCGGATATTCTGTTAGGGGCTGTTGAGTAGCCATAGCCTTGGCCAATGCTATCCGCAGTCTCATTGCCCACTACACCAACATGTGCGGGAACCCAGCAAAAATCCACTCTCATCCCCCGACGACGAATGAGGAACAGCCACTCCAAAATAGCTAAAACTAAGGGATGGGAAGAGTTAAAAGAGTCCAGGGCCAAAAGCGCCCCTTGAGAGTCGCTAAAAATAGTAAAATAATTGTTAGGATGAACAAACACCAACTTCAATGCTAAAATGATGGCTGACAACTCCGCAGTAAAAACTGAGGCAACCAAAGGAAGACTACCTCCACGGCTAAAATTGGGAAAAACCACTCCAAAACCAACACCTGATGCGGATTTAGAGCCATCAGTATACACAGGCACAGAACCACCATGACTAGAAGAATGTTCTAAAAATAACCTTAAAAGACACTGAGGAGCGACAAAATCCTTTGAACCTGCAATAGGCCTGCAGAAAGTTACCTTGGGCAATATCCAAGGTGCAACCCTCGGGATCCGAACAGGACTGACAAGTGCTGACAACAAACCAAACCCCTCCATTATATCCTGAACCCTATAGCCAAATGGACGAGGCATGTGAGGGTGTCTACTATAACGCAAATGACAAGACTGTTTCGTCACACCCTCACAGACAAGTGAGTCTGGAAGGCGATGAATCCGGAGCCAGCACCGTACTGCAACAGACTGACGCAGTAGATCTAAGGGAGGCACACCAGCTTCCACCAATAAGCTGGGAATTGGAGAGGACCGAAAAGCCCCAGTTGCAAGGCGAAGACCAGTATGATAGACAGCATCTAGAGTTTTTAGTCTTGATTCTGTGGCAGAGGAATATACCTCACAGCCATATGACAGCTTAGAGGTTACAAACACCTGAAACAACTGCAAGTGTCCTTCAATCAGCACCTCAAGAGGTATGGGACAGAACCCTCAATAGATTGAGAGCCTTCATACATGATGTTTTAAGATTTGCCAAGTGTGAGACCCATGTCAAACGACAATCAAAATTCAGGCCCAAGAATTTCGTCTCTGTCACACAATGGAGTCTCCTGCCACAAAGCTGGAGATCAGGGTCCGGGTGTACCCCTCTCATCCTACAGAAGTGCATAGCCACAGTCTTTGAAGAGGAAAACCGAAAACCCTTGGAAGTGGCCCAGGCAGAAATCTTGTCCAAGGCAAGTTGCATTCGCCGCTCAATAGCAGACATGTAGGAGCCATAAAACCATATAGCTAAGTCATCCACATAAAGGGATGAGGATACCCCAGCAGGCACAGTGTCAATGATACCATTAATGGCAACTGCAAACAGGGAAACACTTAAGACACTCCCCTGTGGGACACCTTCCTCCTGGCACAGTGGTGCAAAGAGGGTAGAACCCACACGGACCCGAAATACACGATCAGTCAAGAAGTCTCCAAGCAACACAGGCAGGCGACCACGTAAACCAAAGGCATGAAGTTGTTGGAGGATGCCATGGTGCCAGGCAGTGTCATAAGCCTTCTCAAGGTCAAAAAACACAGCCACAAGATGTTGCTTAGAGGCAAAAGCTTCACAGATTGACGCCTCGAGCCTGATAAGGTTGTCTGAAGTGCACCGTAATTTACAGAAACCACTCTGCGACGGAGAGAGAAAGCAACCCTTCTCCAGAAACCACATAAGCCTGACATTGACCATCTTTTCGAACAGCTTGCACACACATGATGTTAAAGTGATAGGGCGATAGTTGGAGACTTGGGAATAGTCTTTACCAGGCTTGGGAAAGGGGGAGGACAACACCCAACTTCCAACTCCTTGGAATAGAGCCCTCACTCCAAACCCTGTTAAAAAGGTCCAATAAAAACTGAAGTGAATCAGTCAGAAGATGACGCAGCATAGTGTATGGAATATCGTCACGCCCAGGAGCAGTGTCACGACACTCTGAAAGGGCAGCACGTAGCTCACAGAGGCTGAAATCTAAATTATACAGCTCTCCGACACGAGAGCGAAAGTCAAGACCCAGCCTCTCCTGATTCCTACTAAAGGTGGCAAATGGCTGAGAAGGATCCTTTGTGGAGACAGCATAAAACTGTTCTGCAAAAGCAGAGGCTACTGCATCTGATGCAGACACAAGTTCTCCGTGAAGGCGCAACACCGGTGGGGAGGGGGGCAAGAACCTACCAGAAATCTTGCGCACCTTTTTCCACACCACAGACATTGAAGTTGAAGATGTAATTGTAGAAACATATGACCTCCACGAGTTACGGCGAGCATTCTTCATGACCCATCTATAGTGAGCACGTGCTTTGCGAAATTTATTTTTAGAAAAATAACATTACAATTGGCAAAATACCGACGAGCAGCTGCTTTGTAAGTTCCCTTTGCTATGGAGCAGTCATCATTCCACCATGGCACAGGTCTCCGGGAAAAAACACCAGAAGTCCGTGGGATAGAATGAATCCCTGCTGAGAAAATGGTCTTAGTAAAATAACATTCGGCATCATCAATAGTTGAAAAATCAGTAACCCAGTTGGCAAATACACATAGTTCATCAAAGAGAGACCAATCAGCCCTGTCCAGACACCAGCGTGGCAGACGGGCTACAGGAACAGAGCGAGTAGGCTGGACCACTACAGGATAATGGTCACTACCATGTAGATCATCCAAAACCTCTCAAGAAAAATCAAGCACACAGTTAGAGGAGGAGATGGTAAGGTCAATGACAGAATACATGCCAGTCTGAACATGAAATGGGTCAGCCTTCCATCATTTAGGACAATCAAATCTAAATCCCCAACCAAAGAGGCAAGAAGATCACCCCGGGGATTTGAAAGTGAGTCACCCCACAAAGGATGGCGGCTATTAAGGTCACCAAAGAGTAGGAAAAGGGGTGGAAGTTGGCTGATAAGGGTTTCTAGATCAGCACGTATAACAGGAACAGAAGGTGGAAGGTACAGACAGCAGATGGTATAGAACCTCCCAACGTGCATTTGTATGGCTAGAACTTGAAAGGAGGACTGAATCTCAAAGGAAATAAAGGGGACATCAGAACGGCACAAAATTGCACATCCACCACTGTGACCACCAGGAGGAGATGCATGGAAGGCCTTATACCCCCTAATGGAAGGGAACTGTCTGTCCCCCACCATTGTCTCCTGAAGACACACACATAGTGGGTTCAGAGCAGAGAGTAATAACTGCATTTCCTCCCAATTTGCCATGGCACCTCTACAGTTCCACTGAAGACAGATTGGTACCGATTGAGCCATAGTGATTAGTATTAAATATTATGAACTTAGAAAGCTATGTAGCAACCTCGTTGGGAAGGGAGTGAAAGCCCTTCTTCCTAGGCGTGGAGCTCTGCCTCACCAACCGAGAAGGCAATGAAGATTTAGAGTTTCCATGGGTGGAAGTACCTTTACCCTGAGACATGTCCCGCCCATCGCCAGAATGAGTCCGAAGCACAGAGACCTTCTTGGAAGACCCATGTGCCCCGTCCGCACACCCATGTGAGGGTTCAGCTGGCACCTCGGGGCCAACCGAACCCCTCCCCAACCAAATTATCCAAAGGTTGGCCTCTGGGTGACGGATCAGAGGGAGCAAGCAACTGAGCTCTATGAGTATCTAAAGACCCAGGCCCCACCACACCTGAGGAAGAGGCAGGGATGGAAATCCTAGAAGGGCCATCATGAACACCCATAGACTTAGACGCCACCACTGGCTGGGTTGTCGAGCAAAGAGCCCCCTCAGAATCCTCATGTGGTACAGAAGTTTGAACCTTAGAAGGAGGGGAGTCACCCAAAAACTCCTCACTCCTCACTCGTTTGAGGTTGGCAGATGCAACCTCCATCTCTGCACCAGAACTTAAAGCATTAGAAACTATAGTGCCACATTGTAAAGAAGAATGAGCAACAGTAGCAGAGCAGGCAGATGGTACAGGAGCAGCAGTCGGTACGGAAGTAGCAGCTGATACAGAAGTATGAGAGACGCTGTTTTTTTTGGATATGTCAGGACAAGGATGCACAGGAAGGACATCGGGAGTTTTGGATATGTCAAAACAAAGTGTAGCATCGACACGGGTGTTTGTCACAGGAGGAACCGGACGAACTGGGATGGGGGAGGCACCCCCAGACGCTGGAAGAACCACCACAGAGGGGACACCCCCAGAGACAGGAGGCACCTCCCTGGAGGAAGTACCGCTGCTTCCAGGCTGTACTCCCTCAGTGGAACCCCCCGGGCAAGAAGGCCAGGGAGTAGAACCCCAAGAATTTGATGGGGCATTGTGTGATGGCAGGGGCACCTGCCGGGTAGCTTTATGGCGAGACAATGCGGCAGCAAAGGTAACCCCAGGACGAATGAACCGCTCCCTTACCCTGGCCTTTGCCTCAGAAAAGGAAATTTTCTCCTTTGTTTGGACAGAAATGATCTCGTATTCATATTTGTATACTTCGCAATCCCTTGAGGAGGCTGCATGTGCTCCTTAACAGTTCAAACATTTAGAGGGTTGAGAACAATCATCTATACCATGAGAAATTCCACCACAATTTCCACAGACCTCAGGAAGGCCAGATGCTTCCCGTCTGCAAGAATGGCAGACGTGACCAAATCTTTGACAATAATAGCATCTTCTAGGTCGGGGAACATAAGGTTTAACCTTAAGCTTCCACCACGCAGCAGTGATAACCTCCGGCAAGGTAAGATGGTCAAATGTCAAGATAAGAGTGGGCGTGGGGGTTTAAACCCCATCAACCTTCTTCATAATTCTCTGTACTCCTACAACACCCTGAGGAGCCAGCCCCTCTAAGAGGGAAGAATCAGTATAAGAGATCAAGTCACAAGAATACACAACCCCTCGGGACTGGTTCAGGACCAAATGACGAGAGCCAGATACAGGATAACCGGCGACCACACTTAGAGACTGGATGCGTGAACTCTCTTCTTCATTCCTGGCTTCTAACAATAGAGACCCATCGCCCTGCAAAGAGACCTTGGGGGTAAATCCACATGCTGTTACTAGACCACTGTGAATCTGGAAACAATTCAGGTTCCGGAAGGAATTACCATTATCCATTTTGATGACAATATATTTTGTGTAACAATGTTTCACAAAGACTCCAGGTAAAAACTCAATACAGGGAACATCCGAACTTGCAGTTTTGGCAGATGACCCTGAGGGAACAGGGTCGTCGGCCAGAGAGAGACCAGTTGATGCCGACTCGTGTGGCTGGTCACCGACCACACGAGAGGTTAATGATTTTGTCAGAGTATCCATATATACATTGTTAAATAGAAATTGGCACCAGGAGCCAAGCGAAACCGCCTACCAGGGAGTGTGGGGACCAAGCGTGGTCTGATGGGAGCGGGGTACCTCGTCCCCAGAGGATGTCCCAAAAAGGGCACCCCGTGATACGAAAGTTTGCTTCCAACAGTGCAAAGACCCCCTTCCCCAACACCCCCAAGCCCAGACACCCAACCAACCAACTCAGGACAGCACTGACGCGATCCCTCTGGAGGGAGGAACCGATGACCCATACAGGTAACCCATGTTTCGGGCAGCGCTTAGTCAGACCCCTCACCCACAACCCTACCCGCATGGGAGACCCTACCAGATGTCGTTACATCCACGGGCAGGCTTGTGGGATCACCGGAGCACACAAGCCCCCCCACCACGACAAGGTGGCTGCCCACAGGGGGGACGTGCTAGGGAGATCTCATGTTTTGTAACACTAGGAAAGACTTTTGCATGTTCTGTAATGCCATATGGTATGAAGAATGCACCAGTCACATTTCAGAAGCTCATGAATGTTGTAACAGATGGTTTGGCAGGGTGTGTTGTTTATATTGATGATGTATTAATCTTCAGTGACAACTGGAAAGATCACCTATGCCATGTCAGTAAATTTCTTGAGCGTTTGGTTCAGGCTAATCTTGTAGCTAATTTATCAAAGTGTGAGTTTGGTCAAGCTAAAGTTCAGTACCTTGGGTACGTAATTGGTGATGGACACGTTGCACCACCAGGAACTAAGGTCCAGGTTATAAGTGATCTTCCCAGACCTAAAAGTAGGAAAGAGCGACAAAGATTTTTGGGAATGGTAGGTTATTACAGGAGATTTGTTCTTAACTTTTCAATTCTTGTATCACCACTTACAGACCTACTGAAAAAGGGAGTTAAATTTTTCTGGACCGATAACTGCGAATCCTCTTTCAGTAAACTTAAAGCTATCCTATTAAGTCGCCAGTGCTCGCTACTCCAAATTTTGCTAAGCCTTTTAAGATGGCTGTTGACGCAAGTGATACAGGAGCTGGGGCTGTTTTGCTGCAAGAGGATGATCTTGGTATTGAACACCCTGTATCATATTACAGTAAGAAGTTCACTCCACCTCAAAACAACTTCTCAACTATTGAGAAAGAGCTTTTGGCCTTGATTTTGGGTTTACAGCATTTTTCATTTTATTTGTGTTCTGGTATTGACCCCATAGTCATTTATACCGATCATAACCCACTGAAATTCCTTAGTAAGTTTAAAGATAAAAATCAGAGATTGACAAGATGGAGTCTACCTCTTCAGGAGTATTCATTAGACATACAACATGTCAAGGGAAAAGAAAATGTTATTGCAGATTGCTTGTATAGACTTTAGACAGATTGTTTTAGAGTAATAAGACATTTCCTTTATAAATTTCTTTTTCTTTGTGGGGAGGTGTTACATAGCCTATGATTTCATCATCCTTTGTATAATTCTAATGTACAGTATGCTGCATGTTTGATCACGATTCTCCTCGTGGCTTCCGTAGTGACCAGGCTTGTGTGTTCTACCTCACTCCCCCCTTCTCCCCCTTACAGTAGAGTAGGTCGTTCTTCCTGTTGTTCAGAGCAGGAGCGTCAACTCTTCGTCCATTATGCCTTCATTTGCGCGTCCTTACAAGTTGAATCAAGCTCTGCCGGCCCCCTATATAATGAGCTCGGTCTCTGCATTAGTTGCCACTTAGATCTACTCCTCATTTTGTTCACATCTCTGTCCTCCCCTGTACAGTTACATTATTATTTTTTTGAGTGCTCAAGAAGTCTCCAGTCATCTAGCTGCTGTATAATTTGAGTATAAGTGTTATTACCATTTTTCTTGTACTGTATAGCCTAGGGTGTTAATTCGTAGGCCTGGTAAGGTTTGTGATTCGTGTAAAGTTTTTACTGTCAGCCAGTATTAGTAATATTTTGTATCTGTAATAATATTATATCTTGCTTTAACTGAGCATTATCCGGTTTTCTCATTTTATCAGGGCTGACTTAGACAAATTTGTTCTTGCTAAATTCGTGTTAATAGAGGATATTGTAGTTAACCATATATGTAACCTGTTTTGCCGTTACATTATCCTTATGAGTCCTGAATGTTTAGTTGTTTGTTTGTGCATTAAACTTTAACTTGTAATTTTACCCAAGTCTTTTGTTTTGAACCTGGAACGTTGCGGGACAGTTGTGATTTTAGTATTCTCACTTGAAGTGTTCATTATCTCTCTCTGTTCAATATCTATATATATATATATATATATATATATATATATATATATATATATATATATATATATATATATATATATATATATATATATATATATATATATATATATATATATATATATATATATATATATATATATATATATATATATATATATATATATATATTTATGTGTCCGACTCTGGGCATAGGCTTCACAGCCTGCTATCAAGGCCCATCAGTCCTACATACCATACACCTCTACATGTCACCACTTCGGCGCTAACACCCACCGTCCATATTGAATGCATGCTAGGGCTGTCTCATACAGGACTGGTGTATTGGTATTAGCGGGGGTATTTATATTTGTCTGTCTATCTATATATCTATATCTATTCATCTATAGACAGATATAGATAGATAGATATATTATATATCTGTCTATCTATATCTATCTATCTATCTATATATACATATATATATATATATATATATATATATATATATATATATATATATATATATATATATATATATATATATATATATATATATATATATATATATATATATATTAGGGCATAATGTTACTGGACGAAGTATAACAGATTAACAAGCATATTTCATGTTTTGTACACTGGACCTCTGGAAATTCAAAAATAAAAAAAAATATTCACTGTAACAAGTGCAGTACCTCCTTTTCGCATGTGAAAATTGTGAATTTTGCTGTATACCCAGAACTTTCGGAAACCGAATTCCCAAGATCTAGAGACATAATTTCTCCTTCATGACCTATAATATAAAATGTTATTCTTGGGATAGGGAAAATAGTGTAAGTGATGAGTTTATTGAGTAAATGACGCAATAAAGTCTGTTTAGTTTTGAAGGACAGCGTAAAATCACGGGACATGAGTAACGCTCTAATGTAGCCATCTCTTGGAGCCTTTCCATATAACTGCACCACATGCTTCTGTTACCATCTTGGCCCCGCGTTCCTCACCTACTGAGTGACACGGTATCTGAAATTGGAAAGAGCTGTTCACTGATCTTATTGAGCTCTTCGTCAGAAAAGTGCATCGTTATTGGTGGCTTCGTTCTACACTCCTCGACTGGTGTATGTAAATCCTTCAAATCGCTTGCATTCGATTGATCTTTGGTGGCCTAAATTCTCAGATACGTTGTTGCGTATGGTTATAGGTTAGTCAAATGGTTTTGATTCTGTCTATGGCTGATTTCCGATTTGCCCAAACTGTATCTGCTAGCACTGGCAATAAAAGATTTTCAGGGTGAGCCCAAAGTACATTTCTTTGCATTACCTGCCAAGCAAGTCTCACTGGCAGGTGGCAGTAATTGCAGTAGCTTGATTTTCTCCAGTAAATGTTTTGGGCTACTTATGAACTTTGGATGACACTTGATGCTGAACCACATGGATCCATATTGGCACATGACAAACTCTGTAGATGAGTACAGTTCGTCACCACTCTGTTTCATTGCTATATATATAGCCGAAAAATCCTGCTGGCAGTCCTAAGCCACCTTGCATTTGATATTGGCAAAGGCTTCTCCTGCAGGAGATCTTTATCCATGACACCAGTCCTTACAGCTTTGATAGCTTCATAGAGGTAGGCTTGATCACGGCTCACTTCATTATGGTCAAACATATGGAAGTCGGGAGCCTTTGGCAATACACTGAATAATTGTACAGGAACTGGCTAACTTTCACACTTAACCAAAGCTCTGCAAATTGGACTTTTCCACTATGTTGCACTTCCGGTTGAACTAATTGCCTTCTTGCACAAGTGGCGAAGTGCAAATTCATTTAAATGCGGACTGCAGATGAAGCACCGCAAAGAACTACCCAGTCGGCACTCTAACTGGTGAATGGCTCTATTTTTCAGTCCTCTGCTTGTGGTTGTGCTATCGGCTCCCACCGCAGTTATCTTATCTGCAGTTGCCATTTCTTCAACTGAATTCTGAAGTCCCTCTGATATCTGACAGTGCAAGTTACTCATTTCAGTGTCAGATGGTCTAGATAGAAGGGTCCAGGTTCTCCGACTAGCACACAGTGGTCTTCAATTTCTTTTGTCCCATACCACTTGTTCCCCTTTTGCTCCTTGATTAATGTCATGTCTCTCAGTCCACAAAAAAAAAAAAAAAAAAAAAGTGATTTTCTCATTTTGGTAGGTTGCTGCGTCCCTTAGATCCCTCCTTACCTTCTGTTATGCTCTCCATATTTTGTGATAGTCAGTTACATTTCTATGATCTCCATAATAAATGATGACATAGTCAACGAATGTAGAGGTATGGATAGCTGCCGCAGCCCCATTCCACAAAGAATATATGAAGTGGGAATTTGTGTAATGTTCCTGTCTCTCTGCATGGCAAAATATCACCCATCCACTTATCTTCAAACCATTCTTCACGTGTAGCTGATTCTGCTGGAGTCATTTCAGTGACATCTGCAGAGGATGCTACCCCTCTCCTTTTCCTTTTTTCTCCCAACTCTTGTCTTTCTTGCACCCGATCCTCTCGTGTCTTCCTTCTCTTCATCCAGGAATGTTTGTTACCTCTCAGTCTACACCGCCGATCTGCATATTCCCCTTGGTTCTCTGGTCGAATAGAAAGGCATGCTCTCGTCGAAGGACTTTCATCTCCTTTTCATTGCAACACGCAGACACATCGTCACATTAGCACGCAGCCATATCAAACTAATGATTAAGATTTTCAACATAATTATTGATTCCTGCGGCCTGCATGTCATGTTTCGATCCATTTGAGCCTTCTTCCATCAAACAAAGGGGCTCTGTCTTCACATTTTGGACTGTGTTGGAATGTTTGGACGTCTCCAAAGGCCACAAAGTGTTTGGGCTAAGTCTGGAATAACATTCTTGTTCTTGGTATATTTGTTATCCTTCAAGAAAAGGAAATGTCTTGCAACTTGCAGATGGGTTGGACGTTTAGGGAGGAAGATCTGATAGTCAAGAACCAAAGACAATATGTTTGGCAGTTACTCGTGTTCTTTGCTTGCTCATTTTAACAGTAAAATTTAGTATCACAACAAAAACCAGAAAAATAGATAATCAGCGTGACACGAAACAAAAGCGCATGAAAACAGACGTGAGAATGTCAAAGAAACTGAACGCCACTTCTGTATGCCCAAGCAAAAGCCTGAAATGAAATAATACACACCATTCTCACAGGCTTAATTATTTTTCTAGACATCAAATATGGTTTTAGACACTTCCAACAGTTCATTTTATTCTTTGCTTCACGGTTTTCTGGTCAAATGTCACCTCAAATTTCTGTGTGTAAAGCACTCCGAAGTAACGGACACAATGTGATTTTTGTATGCACTTACCTGCAGAAAAGGTGTTCCACGTGACGTAGATAATTTGAGGGTTCATTTTCGAATTTAAGCTGGTCAGTTGCACAAAATCTGAATGTGCCTTCTGATTGGTTATGACACTACACCTTAATATATATATATATATATATATATATATATATATATATATATATATATATATATATATATATATATATATATATGTGTTACGGAACAGAGAAAGATAATGTACACTTTAAGTGAGAATACTAAAAATCACTACTGTCCCGTAAAGTTCAAGGTTCAAAACTAAAGAGTTAGTTAAAATTACAAGTTAAAGTTTAATGCTCAAACTAACAACAAAACATTCAGGACTCATAAGGATAATGTAATGGCAAAAAACAGGTTTAATATATGGTTAACTGCAATAGCCTCTATTAACACGAAATTAGCAAGAGTAAATTTATCTAAGTCAGCCCTGATAAAATGACCATTCTGGATAATACTCAGTGAATGCAAGATATATTATTACAGATACAAAATATTATTAATAAGGGCTGACACCCAAAACACATGAATCGCAAAAAAAAACCCCTAGGCCTAAGAAATAACACCCTACGGTACACAGTACAAGAAAAAATGCAACAACAGTTATACTCAAATTACACAGCTGCTAGATGGTTGGAGACTTCCTGAGCACTCACAATAATAACAACTGTACAGGGGAGGACAGAGATGTGAACAAAATGAGGAGCAGATCTAAGTGGCAATAATGCAGAGACTGAGCTCATTATATAGGGGCCGGCAGAGCTTGATACAACTTGTAAGAAGGACGCGCAAATGAAGCCATGGGGACAAAGAGTTGACAATCCTGCTCTGAACGACAGAAAGAACGACTTACTCTACTATAAGGGAGGAGGGGGGGAGTGAGGTAGAACACGCTCGTGATCAAACATGCAGCATACTGTGCATTAAAATTACACAAAGGATGATGAAATCATAGGCTATATAACACCTCCCCACAAAGAAAAAGAAATTTACAAAGGAAATTTCTTATTACTCTAAAACAATCTGTCTGAAGTCTAGATAAGCAATCTGCAATAACATTTTCTTTCCCCTTGACATGTTGTATGTCTAATGAATACTCCTGAAGAAGTAGACTCCATCTTGTCAATCTCTGATTTTTATCTTTAAACTTACTAAGGAATTTCAGTGGGTTATGATCGGTATAAATGACTATGGGGTCAAAAACAGAACGCAAATAAAATGAAAAATGCTGTAAACTCAAAATCGAGGCCAAAAGCTCTTTCTCAATAGTTGACTAGTTCTTTTGAGGTCGAGTGAACTTCTTACTGTAATAAGATATAGGGTGTTCAATACCCTGATCATCGTCTTGCAGCAAAACAGCCCCAGCTCCTGTATCACTTGCATCAACAGCCATCTTAAAAGGCTTAGCAAAATTTGGAGTAGCGAGCACTGGCTGACTTAGTAGGATAGCTTTAAGTTTGCTGAAAGAGGATTCACAGTTATCGGTCCTGACAAATTTAACTCCCTTTTTCAGTAGGTCTGTAAGTGGTGATACAAGAATTGAAAAGTTCAGAACAAGTCTCCTGTAATAACCTACCATTCCCAAAAATCTTTGTAGCTCTCTCCTACTTTTAGGTCTGGGAAGATCACTTATAACCTGAACCTTAGCTCCTGGTGGTGCAACATGTCCATCACCAATTACATACCCAAGGTACTGAACTTTAGCTTGACCAAACTCACACTTTGATAAATTAGCTACAAGATTAGTCTGAACCAAACGCTCAAGAAATTTACTGACATGGCATAGGTGATCTTTCCAGTTGTCACTGAAGATTAATACATCATCAATATAAACAACACACCCTGCCAAACCCTCTGTTACAACATTCATGAGCTTCTGAAATGTGGCTGGTGCATTCTTCATACCATATGGCATTACAGAACATGCAAAAGTCTTTCCTAGTGTTACAAAACATGAGATCTCCCTAGCACGTTCAGTCATAGGTACTTGCCAGTATCCCTTTAACAAATCAAACTTACTTATGTACCTAGCCTTTCCGATCTTGTCTATGCAATCTTCCACGCGAGGGAGAGGGTAAGTGTCTGTTTTGGTTATCTCATTAACACGTCTGTAGTCAATGCAAAGCCGCTGTGACCCACCTGGCTTAGGGACTAAAGTGACAGGAGAACTCCACTCGCTCTGACAGGGCTCAATCATCTTGTGGTCCAACAGGTAGCCAAGCTCCTTCTCGATGAGAGGAACTTTCACTGGGTTCACACGGTAAGGAGGCAGTTTAATTGGCTTTGCGTCTCCAACATCGACATCATGCATCAACACAGTAGTTCTTCCTTGAGTGGCATGGAACACTTGCGGGTACTCCTGCAGTAATGCCGAAAACTCCTGCCTTTCCTCGGGAGCTAGATGAGAAAGCTTAGTCTGGAGATCATTTATGATATCAGGATTCTTCCCCAAACTATCACTCAGGCTCATGCTGCATGGGAGAACTTCACTTGCAGACTCGGGTGGAACAGCTACAGTGCAGACTGGGTTATTTTTGTCCCGCCTGTGATATAACTTTAGCATGTTGATGTGACAAAGTTGCTTGTCCTTTTTACGATCTGGTGTGGCAATGACATAGTTGACATCACTGAGTTTCTTCTCCACGAAATAAGGACCACTAAACTTGGCTTGAAGAGGTTGCCCATGCACTGGTAGCAGAATCAAAACCTGATCTCCTGGCTGAAAGTGGCGTAACCTGGACTTCTTATCATACCAAGTTTTCATCTCCTGAGCAGCTCCTAAATTCTCTCTCGCCAGCTGTAAAGCAGTGGACAGCCGT
This sequence comes from Coenobita brevimanus, assembly GCF_032717465.1. Classification (NCBI taxonomy): domain Eukaryota; kingdom Metazoa; phylum Arthropoda; class Malacostraca; order Decapoda; family Coenobitidae; genus Coenobita; species Coenobita brevimanus. Next base: position 18,071,350 of record NC_137055.1, read on the forward strand.
TCTTTGAACTTCATCACATACTCCAGCAGGTTGACGTCATCTTCCTCCGACAGCCAGCATTCCTTGAGTAGCTTAAGGGGTCCTCTTACTTCATGGCCAAACAGTAGTTCAAAAGGTGAGAAGCCCAGTGATTCATTTGGAGATTCTCTTGCGGCAAATACAACAAATGGAAGACCTTTATCCCAGTCTTTCTGATGTTCCAAACAGTATTTCTTGAGCATCGATTTGAGTGTTTGATGATATCTCTCCAACGCTCCTTGGGTCTGGGGATGGTAAGCTGAAGACGTGATCTGGGTGATGCCCAACTCTCAGAGACTGCTTGAAAACATTTGACATGAAATTACTTCCCCGGTCGGACTGTACCTCCTTGGGCAGACCAAACTTTGTGAAGAACCCTAGCATTTCCTTAACCACGTTCTTTGCTGAGATATTTCTAAGTGGAATGGCTTCAGGATAACGAGTAGCCATATCAATCAGGGTCAACACATAAGAAAATCCTGAAGAAGTCTTAGGAAGAGGGCCCACAATATCCACCAACACACGGGTGAAAGGCGCCTCAAAAGGAGGAATGGGAACTAGAGGTGCAACCTTTTCGGTCTGATTACACTGCCCCACAACCTGACAGGTGTAACAAGACTTACAATACCAGGAAACATCCCTGAAGATACCTGGCCAGTAGAAGTGTTTCAAAATGCGTGCCACAGTCTTCCTCACTCCAAGGTGTCCTGCCAAACTGGAATCATGAGCCACTCTAATGATATCCTGCCTACAAACACGAGGGATGACAACTTGATGTACATCCTCCCATTCACAGTCGGCTGATGCTGTTGGGGGTCTCCACTTCCTCATAAGTACTCCTGACTTTACATAATAACAAGTAGAAGCACCAGCTGACTCTTCCTCACTGCAAGCAGAGTTAGCTAGAACTTTCAACTCAGGGTCAGCAACCTGCAACTCAACCAACTCTTGACGAGACAAATTATCAACACTACGGGGTACTGCCTCATCTGGTGAGTGGTCCAAATTAGCAAGAAAAGTGTCAGCTAGGATAACATCATCATCATTATCCTCTAAGTCACCAGTAACTTTAGACTTAGCCCTAGTGACAGCACATGCAGGGAACAAATCAGGGACATCACAATCCTGGGCCGCAGCCACTGGCTCACCAGACAACTGAGGAGCTGGACACACTTGACTTCCACCAATATCATTACCAAGTAAGAAAGTTACGCCTGACATTGGGAGTGTCTCAAGCAACCCAACCATAACGGAACCATTAACAAAACCAGACTCTAAATTCACTCTGCACACAGGGACAGAGAAGTAATTATTCCCTACACCTTGTAAGATTACAGTTTCATCAGAGGAATTAACATTAGAGCCTAGAACACTGGTCAGCATAAGGGATTGGCAAGCACCTGTGTCACGATATATTTTAACTGATTTCCTGTCATTACTGTCCAGAGGACTGACAAAACCTTCAGACAGGAAATTAGCACATGAACTCTTGAGAGTGTCACCCACGTTACTGCTCAAAAGAGGAGCTCCATCATGAGAATTTAATTTACCCCTCAAAGCAGGTTCAGTTAATTCAGTTAAGGAATTCTGGGAACTCTCAAGTGTGGACACTAGACCAATTGACTGAATATTTAGAGACTCCTTTTTGTTCACATCACGCTGTCTCCTGAAACATTTCTCCGTAGTATGACCAAGCTTACTACAATAAGTACATTTACTTTTCTGAAATCTAGAGATGATGCTGGTGTTTACTTCCTGAGAAACATCATCTTTATTCTCTTTCCTGTTACCTGTCCTCTGAGTAGAGGCAACGTACTTACTCTCAGCTTCCTTTTTTCTTTAAAATATCTCTTGTGAGTGAGAACATATTCATCAGCTAAAACTGCAGCATCAGACAAATTATCTATTCTTCTCTCATCAAGATATAGGCTTACATCTTTACTAATACACCTTTTGAAGTCCTCCAGCAAAATCATCTGCTTAAATTTGTCAAAATCAGAATCCACATTCTTAGAATTTAACCACTGCTCTAACAGATCTTTGATTTTTGCATACTCAACATGGGATTGCTTATCTTGCTTATAAGTTGTCCTAAATTTTACCCTATAGGCTTCAGGAACAAGCTCATAGGCCTTAAGAATCAAGCTCTTAACTACATCATAATTATCAGATTGATCCTGAGGCAAAGATGCATAAGTTACTTGAGCTTTACCGGTGAGAACAGTTTGAAGGAGTACTGGCCAATACTCTTTTGGGCCAATTAAAACCTGTAGCTACCCTCTCAAACAACTGAAAATACTTTGTTAAATCAGATTCAATAAAAGGAGGGACAAGTTTAACATTTTTAGCCACATCAAAATCATCAGAGCTAGATGATCTAGTTCCACCTTGTTTCATGCGATACTCATGATCTGCCTGAATCCTAGCAATTTCAACTTGTGCCTCAGCCTCCTTAGCTTTTGCCTGAAATTCAGCCTCCTTAGCACGAGCCTCCTGCAGGGCTAGCTGTAACTTAGCTAATTCAATCTGCGTTTGCTCATTTCGAGGAGTTACATTAAACAAGCTTTCATTAATCATGTCAACAATTTGATCTTTAGAATGATGAGAGCGAACAGCAATTCCCAGCTGTTGAGCAACAAGCTTAAGTTCATTCTTTGTTCTGTTTTCTACATCACACACTGTTTGCACATTTGACAAAAAATCTTTGGCTTCATCAAGCGTAGTAATAGTAGACATCATGAATAAATCAGTCACAAAATATCAAGCAATATCCTTATGATAATATCCTGAATATCCTGATAAGAGGTCGCCAAATTTATGTTACGGAACAGAGAAAGATAATGTACACTTTAAGTGAGAATACTAAAAATCACTACTGTCCCGTAAAGTTCTAGGTTCAAAACAAAAGAGTTAGATAAAATTACAAGTTAAAGTTTAATGCTCAAACTAACAACAAAACATTCAGGACTCATAAGGATAATGTAATGGCAAAAAACAGGTTAAATATATGGTTAACTGCAATAGCCTCTATTAACACGAAATTAGCAAGAGTAAATTTATCTAAGTCAGCCCTGTTAAAATGACAGTACTGGATAATACTCAGTGAATGCAAGATATATCATTACAGATACAAAATATTATTAATAAGGGCTGACACCCAAAACACATGAATCACAAAAAACTCCACTAGGCCTAAGAATTAACACCCTACGTTACACAGTACAAGAAAAAATGCAATATCAGTTATACTCAAATTACACAGCTGCTAGATGGTTGGAGACTTCCTGAGCACTCACAATAATAACAACTGTACAGGGGAGGACAGAGATGTGAACAAAATGAGGAGCAGATCTAAGTGGCAATGATGCAGAGACTGAGCTCATTATATAGAGGCCGGCAGAGCTTGATACAACTTGTAAGAAGGCTGCGCAAATGAAGCCATGGGGACAAAGAATTGACAATCCTGCTCTGAACAACAGAAAGAACGACTTACTCTACTATAAGGGAGGAGGGGGGAAGTGAGGTAGAACACGCTCGTGATCAAACATGCAGCATACTGTACGTTAGAATTACACAAAGGACGATGAAATCATAGGCTATGTAAAAAAATATATATATATATATATATATATATATATATATATATATATATGTGTGTGTGTGTGTGTGTGCGTGTGTGTGTGTGTGTGTGTGCCACCAGACATAAACCTCCAAGGATTACTCTGCAAAATTAGACAGGAGTACACCTAACCATTATGCAAGGTGGTAAATTATGAAACTGAAAGACAATGCACGATGCCTGCACTACACTGCAGCCCCTCACCACAGCAAAGTGAATTTTCTCATGCACCAGGCTATGACGGAACAGACAATCATTCAACATGATCTCAACTAAAAGCCACTGGGAGCGTTTTCTTGAAGAGCCAGTTTCCTGCAGTTCGATGAACTGTGGCAAATGACAACAGCAACAATTCTCGATAGACGTAGCCGAGGAATTTAATTATTTTGGTTGTATCGCCGATAGGAGTGGCACCAGGAGAGAAAGTAATGGTGAACGTTGTAGGATATGTCAGTGTAGGCCTTCTCTGTTCCATTATCCTTTTCGTATTTTAAGTGGGGTGATGAAATAGGCAGATTGGGGTTGATGGAGTTTATTGTGAGACAGTTGCTTGAATAAATGCTCAGAGCTTGGCGTGACCACTGTATGGTTAGTAGCAGTTTGTGCTAGCTGCGGTCCTACTACTTTACTCTCTCTCTCCTGCTCCCTATCACTCTCTGGGAATCTCTCTCGTTCTCTCCAGTCCGTCTTTGGTTTTTTCTCTGGTTCTCTCCCTGGCCCACTCTGGCACTCTCTCCTTGTTTAACTGGAGCTTTAACCTGCTCTATAACCTTCTTACATGTGATATCGGACTTATGTCCCCCTCTAGCTTCCGGCTAAAGTGTATGTGCATGCTTGAGTGTGTGTCGGTCATGCTTGCGGCATATGATCATAGGTGGCTGGCATTCTTGATTAGTCTGGGCTATGGGACGTGTAGTTGTCTTTTCCTGGAGAACTTCAGACATAACTGTTTTACATATTGTTTACTTGTAAGTATATAGTTACATACCTTAGTTATATACTGTATAGTATTGTGTCATAACTTATTATGCCTACATATCACTCGATCAGGCCCACTGTCATACCAACGACAGTAAATATTGTCATAACATATTAATGCACATCATAAACACATCAGAGTCAACTTGTAAGCTAAGTAAGGGAAATACATAATATTGTAAAAGTAAAATAATTGAAGGAATATTTTATCATAACTGCAGTTATATCGTGTTAATGCAATTGTAGTTACAGTGTGTAAATGCACCTGTTATGTAAGTGTGACTGTAACATAACATTGTGTTAATGCAATTGTTACATAATTTTCGTTGCACTATAACTGTAGTTACATGTTGTTAATGCAACTGTTACATATATGTCGTTGCCATAAAACTGTAGTTACATCTTGTTAATGCAACTGTCACAAAATCTGGTTGCAACTAATTGTAGGTACAGAACTGAAGCAACTGTAATATAAGTGCAGTAATGCTAATGTTTGTAGTTACATAATTGTGGCAACTGTAACATAATCACAAGTGTGGTCACTGTAGCTATATGACATATGTATCTAATTTATACAATAATAGCAATACAGTCATAGCATGAATAATCCATATTTGATGTAGTTGTTCATTGGAGACACCATTAGTGTACTGGCATAGTTATATTTAAATGATATTTTATGTAACCTCATATTTTGTTATTTTATATAAAATTAAACTATTTACAATAAATACAGTGTTCACTTATTTTCGTTTGTACCACACATCACTTGATAATATAGTCCTCCAAAGGCTGTGAAGTCATCATGATATGTTTGCTCATTTTTCAATTCCTCTTTAGGTTTAGGTTGTAAGTACTAATGTGTGTGGTTAAGGATAGCATACTGTTGCTAGGTCCATTTGTGTTAGACATTTTCACTTGATCTTCCTTGTCACTGTAATATGAAGGATATGTATGTACTTATATTTTAATTCTCTGGTTTTACGTGATTTTCATATGTATGAATTATATGTTGATGAAAGGATATATACTGTCTATCAGTGTGTATATCCGTAAGGTTGTATATAAATGAAGCAGTATTATCAAACTAATAGAGTAATATTCAATTCACTGATATTTACTGTGATAGTGGTGATGATAGTGATGTTGGTTGAAGGGTGTTGGTAGGGTTTGATTGAGGTAGGTCCTGGTCCTGGCATGACTGCGTCAACAATCGGTGTCAACACTGGTGGTGGTGGGGGGGGGTAGACAGACAGACAGCCTGGCAGGCAGGTAAGCAAATAGGTGAAGGCAGGCAGGCTGGCATTGTCAGGCACTTGGACTGACTGAGGTGTTATGATGCTCTTAGCAAATGATGACACCAATGAGTCGCTGCCTCACTCTGGTAGTTGTGGTGGAGATGGTGGTGGTGGTAGTGTTGGAGAAGATGGAGGTCGTGCTGGAGGGTGGTGGAGGTCCAAGGAGGAGGAAATGTCTTGATGCTACATCACCATGCTGTGTCAATGCTATTGGCACAGTACAGATGCACTCCTTCTTTCTCACTTCGTTTGTTTACTTCCTCTTCTTAACTTGTTCTTTTTTATTTTCCTTACTTGTTGTTATTAACCTGTAGGCTTGTAGAGTTGCCGATAAACGTAGTTTATCGTTGCTATTGTTTCTCGTAAATCGTGGAGTTGTGGTTCATTTGGTTAGGAGCGATTAGGGGCGCAGTTAATTTGCACGGATGCTCCACCAGCTCTCGCTCTCTGCTTTGCTTTTTTTTTTTTTTTTTTTTTCTTGTTACTTGTGATTACACGAAGTCACCAAATTGAGCGTAGTCGGTTCGTTTACCGCTGTTGTTTACCATTGTAGGGGTTCAGGAGAGTAGTCTGCTGCATATAAACTCGATAGGTGTGGTTTGATAGTAGTCGGTTTGTTGTTACCACTGTCAACAATATCAATGAACGTAGTTTGTTGTAGTTTACCGTTGTTCACTGCTGCTGCAAATATCAATGAAATTATCAACTAACAACGATGAGCGTAGTTTATCATTGCATAAACCCATAAGGCATGGTTTGATTGTAGTTCGGTTCTTTGCTACCGCTCGCCACCAATGTCAATAGATGTAGCCGAGGGCTTTAATTAGACAGAGAAGATTATCTGGTTGCATCGTCGATGGAAGTGGCACCAGGAGAGAGAGTAATAGTGAGGTATTGTAGGCGATGTCAGTGTAGTCCTTGTCTGTTCCGTTATCCTCTTAGTATTTTAAATGGGGTGATGAAATAGGCAGATTGGAGTTTAATGTGAGAGAGTTACCTGAATAAATGTTAAAAGTTTGCCGTAACCTATACATGGTTAGTAGCAGTTTGTGTTAACTGCGGTCCTCCTACTTTACTCTCACTCTCCTATTCCCTATTGCTCTCTGGGAACCTCTCTTCTTCTCTCCTGGCCATCTCTCTCTGGTTCTCTCTCCTTCACTCCAGACCATCTCTGGTTCTCCCCATTGCTCTCTCCTTGTTTAACTGGAGCTCTAACCTGCTCTCTAACCTTTTTACATGTGATATCGGACTTATGTCCCCCTCTAACTTCCGTCTAAAGTGTGCGTGCATGCGTGAGTGTGTGTCGGTCATGCTTCCGGCACATAATCATAGGTGTTTGGCATTCTTTATTAGTCTAGGCTACGGGATGTGTAGTTGCTTCTTCCTGGAGAACTTCAAACATAACTACCTGTTTTACATATTGTTACCTATAGCTATTTAGTTATATACTGTGGTTGCATATAGTATTGTGTCTGCACAGTAACACCAGCAACAACATAAAACGCTTTCTCCATTTACTTCCTTACTCCCCTCAAACAGCCAAAGACGATATTATTTTTCATCTCTTTACTACCTTCGCTAGAATCCTTTTTTTTTTTTTTCTTGAACTCATTGCAAGAGACCTTTTACTCCTTCCACTTTGTACTCAGGCCTCTTCGAAATTCAAAAGTTTTCTGTTCACGCCTCTCCTTCTGTCTAGATGCAACTCACTCTTTCGTCTCTCCACATTATCTTATTTGCTTTCCAGTCACGGTATGACTTCTCTTTAATAGCTAGCTTTACCTTCTCACCTCACCACTTTGTTCGTTTCACCTTATTATTTTCTCCTTGCCCAACTCACATCAAACACTGCAAACATTTCTCGTATGAATACCGTACTCACAACTTCTGCACACTCAACTGTTCCAAGTTAAATCCGTCCTGTCGTATTCACTAGTTTCCTCCCGTTCTCCTCCCTTCTGATATAATGTAGTAGTATTTTTTTTTAGTATAAAGAATTACTGCCAACTATCGACTGTGAAACACATGACTTGTATAATTTTGGGGATCCACACAAAACTAAAGATGACAGAACATGATGACATGAAAAGAAGTAATTACACTGTGCAATGTCCAAACCTCACTTTCACTTCCCACCTCTCCTCTTCTTCGCTCTCTTCCTCTAATCCTGTCTCTCCTCCCGCTCCCTCACCCTCCTCTATCCATTTCTTTTTTTCTTACTACTATTGTACAAGTCAGCTTAATTCATGGCCATATCTATTTGCATGTATATCAACGCTTATGCATGGATAAGGTATGTAATTACGAAGTTGTAACAATATCTTGTTGGAAGTAAGTTTGTTTGTGCACCTGCGCTTGTCCAGTGGTCGATATGAGTCTATGTTTACACTCCAAAGTAGTACATAGACACCTCTGGTTTTGCCTCTACTATGGAAGTAACAAACTGGTAATATTTTCATGTTGATGCTAACACAGGTGTGGCATGGAGGAGGGTGAGATGGGATGAGAGACTGGTGCTGGGTGGGTGGCTGATGGTAAGCGTTGTGGTGACGTGGAGTTACAGCTCACACCTGCTCTCCCTGGTTGCAGTGCGTCGCATCCCTCATCCTGTTTACACCCTGAGAGACCTCATTGACGACCCTGCCCTCACAGTTATCATGGTTCCCGACACATACATCACTTCTATTTTAGCTGTCAGTCCATTTGTGATTAATAGTAATTTTAGTGACAAAATTTCTGAAAGTTAGTTCTGATACCAAAGTTATTCTTAGATTGAGGCCAAGCCACATTTTAAAAGTCAAATATCATATTAATCCGTCTCCAACTAACTCCACCTGGGTGTCAATTCCCCACCCACTCTTCTCCTCAGGGACCAATCCTCACATTGACAGATTCTCCACAATTGACCAATTTTCCTTCCTTGAGCATGTTTTACCCTAAGATCCTGTTTTCACGGTAAACCCATACTTATTTTCCCTATGGACCTATTTTTAGCAATAAACCCATTCTGGTCATGGACCAATTTTACCCATGGAACTATCATCCACCATGGTCTGAGTGTTTCCCATTGAACCTATCTTCTCTTTATGTGCTAATTTCCCCCCTTGGATAAAATTTCCCTTTTTGACCTATATTCACCATGGACCTGTTTTTCAACTTGTATGCTTATTTTCTCCCCCTGAGGAAACACGTAATATGCACAGGGAACCCATTTCTCCTATGGACCTATATCACCCATGGACTTATTTTTAACAACTGAATCTATCAACCTTTTTCTTGAACATTGCCTTCTCCTGTAGAGGAGAGGGAAGTTTATCCTTAGTTGAAATGGTATTCTTCAAAAATTCATTCCCTTACTGAGCAGCTGGAAGGGAAAGATGTTTCTTTCGAGCAGCAAAAGTTAATGGAACCTGAAGGAACCATCTTTAACCAGCCCCTTCTAAAATCCTTCGCACTTTTTGTGCATTCTCTTGTGGTTCATTGTCTTTTATAATATATTACAAGTGTTGAAGGAAATTACTGCACAATTTTGTTAATGCAATTTACAAAGCTATGCATATGCTTTAGGGAAATCTGTATTTCTTTAAAAAGTAGTACCCATGACGACTCAGATACTTAGCCAGAATAAACAGAGCAGACAACGTACTAACTCCGATATTCATGCAATCATTATGATCTGATACTGACACTTCTTCGCCATTAAGGCAAGGGACACGCGATATTTTTTCAAGAAACATTTTTCTTGGAAAATTGACTGGAAAAGGAAAATCTGCTGTCGAGGTTACACAAATGGATTGACTTGTCTTCCAAGTGGAAAAAAAAGTGAACGTCACCATGCGAGTATAAGAGACGGACGATAAACAAATGATTCTTATACATACAGGTATCAAGATTGAAGAAAATGGTAATCCTCCAATATATTTTATCATCAAAATATTGTCTTAAGTGAACACCGCTATGGTGTTGGCTAAAATGGCATTTCTGTCTGAATGCAAACCAACAGTACGGATGTGGTGGCGACTTCCAAGTCTCAAATGCGTATGCTTTCATAAGCCAGCACTAGAGAGGCGTGCTTTGAAGCATGAGTTTATAAATCTAACGATTCACCTTACCAAATATGAGCATGCTGGGCCTTTTTATTTCAACATGGCTACCAACCTTAATATTTGACCTTCCCTTCCAAGGAAATCTTACAGCATACCGAAGGGATGGAAAAACTTTCCCATGTCATATGTTCCAGAAAATGAAGCTGACAATTATGGATAAGTTTATAAATCCGGTCTCTAGAGTCCTGACATGGGTGACATGTTGTATGAAGTTATGATAAGGCTGTCCCTGAAGAAGAAGGTTTAGAAAGATTCCTGTCGACTGCACGATGGTAATTAAAATATGCATTTAATTTTTGCTATGTCACGTTCTCATTCAAGAACACAATACGCCAAAGACTTACTGATTAATAACACTTCATAAAAATCATGCCACAACTGTGACGTATCCCATGAAATTATGATAAGAATTATTAACTCCTTGCTATCTCGACAGTTTATGAAGCTAAGGGAGGATCTCTAGCAATATACTCGGCAGTGGAGGCTTTTTATAATCAATTCAAACGGTAAAGTCTTACCTTAGGTAATTAATGGTCTGAGCATGACAAATATGTTAGAAAATACATTATATAGACGGCGTAAAAGTCTCTGTGTTGCAATAAAATTTCATATTAATATCTATTCTGTAAATATAACAGAGTTTCCTTTGCATAAATATTATGAGTGTCATCGAGGAAAGTTGTTCCTACTCCTGTCTGCACTGGCTAAACATAACTCCGTCTCTACGCTGATGTACTGTATAAACTTCAGAAAATCTGATTCAGAAAAACGCAGTTGTCTGAAGATTAAATGAATATAATAAAAACTACGCCATCATTATGATGTGGTTATTATCGACTATTTCGCTTGATCTACAGGAAAGCCAAGAAGGAGAGTTACATGAGTTGCATAATCTGCAAGCAGTTGGTCGGACATTGATGGTGCCCGTGACCCAGTACCAAAAAATGTTGGACACTCTGGTACGTCGAGGCAAGCATGTCATCCTCAGAAACTCGATGGTGCTCAAGGCTTTCATTGCACAGGATTTCTCTCGAACAGGTTTGTTTATAGCTCCACCTCGTAGACTCGATCTAAAAGTATCGGTGAACATTCCACATGAAAAAAGATGACACAGATGATGAATACTGTAAAATTGTCGTTCAACCTATGTCATGTTGATAAATAAGCTTTCATTAAGATGCAGTTGATTGACAGATTGTGACATATCTTATTTTCCGATAGCACATATTGTCACTGATATATATAGGTATTCATATAATTATCCCATGGTATCTTGATGTCTTTTAATAATTTAGGATATCATCATAAGCTGCTGCACTACACATAATTGATCATATGTACATCTTTCAGGATGCACAAATAATTTAGTTTGTTAAAGTATGCAATGATAAAATTTAAACGAGACACATAATGTAATTATATCTCTTGTACAGGTATTGACAGACAACAATCAACCATGGAAAGAACTGCCATGAGTGCAGACTGTGACTATGAACTTAGGTACAGTCACTCATAAAAAAAGTGATACTTCACTAGCCAACATCTTCGCGTTTCATATGGAAAAAACAATGTAACTTTTACAACTTCAGATGATTCGAGTTGGGCGTTGAGATACTATGGGTGAGTGAACCCCAATTCTAATTTATTTTCACTTCCTGATGTACTACAGTATTGTAGCTATGACGTGTGCGAAAATGCTCTTCACAGTATTGCTTTGTATATGAAATAATCGCATCATAGTGCAAGCGACAAATCCTTTGACCTCAGTAGATTAGCTAATGTTAAACACTTTCGTATTGTAGCATTTATCATTCACATTAACCCCTCCCGTCCGGCAGATGTCGTGAGCGCTCCCCACAGCCAGGCATTTCCGACAGAAATCGGCAAAATCATCTATATTTAAACCTTTATATCTCTGTTAATACTTAACCAATTATAACAAACAAGGTCTCGTATTACTCATCAATCCTTCGGTTTCAAGCTGATGGCATCAGACGGTACGTGAAGTGCATGTAGGGAGAATGAGTGAGGAATGAGGGCAATTTTTGTTTTTTTGCCTGTGTCCATATGTATGGTGGAGGTTCGGTGACACAACAAAGGCTTACACTAGCCCACCACGATGATATCACTTCGATGACACTTCCAAACAACCAAAATCCACTACAAAAACTGTTTCCGTAAAAGTTTTTCCATAACTGGTCGCACTGGGTGCATGAAGTCTGGTCACAGTAGCAGCGACCTTGACCTCGGGCTGCTCGTCTCTTTCTGCCTTACAGACAGACAGAAAGACACTCTCTCTCTCACACACACACACACACACACACACACAGACCGAAATGTATGTTTGGCCAGGATTGTTGCTTGATTCTGGCACTGCTGAGCTAGTAGAAGTCTGGGTATTATGTAACAGCTGAAATGAAACTTAACAAATTAATCACAGTCCTGACCGGGATTCGATCCCAGGCCCTTGCGCTTGATAAGCGCACATGTTACCACTGAGCCAAAGAGAGGATCCCCACTGGCTCTAGGCAATGCGGGCTTTTATACACCCCATTACACCCCTCTTTTCTCCCCTTGGTGATTAATTTGGTGAGTTTCGAACACACAAGGTAGAGTAAGCATCGGAGGCCACCATGGGGAGGCTGCGGACCACACCGAAACAGCCCATCCCCAGGATGAGGGCAGGGATGCTGTCAGCTAAAAAAGGACCAACATCAAATTGCCAACCAAGCCCTGCCTCACATCCCATCGCTGCCACCAACGTAACAACTGAAATGAAACTTAACAAATTAATCACAGTCTTGTCCGAGATTCAACCCCGGGGCCTCACGCTTGATGTGCGCACATGTTACCACTGAGCCAAAGAGAGGATCCCCACTGCCTCTAGGCAATGCGGGCTTTTATACACCCCATTACAATTAAAACTAATAGAAATAACACTATTACTACTGGAAGGACAAGTACAATTACCACTACAACAACTACTACTAATACTACAACTACCACTACTACAAGTACTACTACCATTACCACAACTACTACTTTTACAACTACCACATCTACTACTATTTATACCACACCTACAACACATACTACCACTACTACTATCACTACAAGTACTACTGAAAAAGAAATAAAAATAAAAAACTGTGAATCAAGTACCAGTATTTATTCACGTACTGCCTACAAATGGAAACACTGCTACGATTTTCTTTTTCCTTTGAATTATACTTTTTCATTATAAGAAAAATGTATAAACAAATGTTTTCCAATTAAAATAAGGCTGCGAGATTATTATGAAACATACTTTCTGCCTCCATTATCCACATACATATATGCAGAGCAGTGAAATCATTTCTGTTATTTCAACAAAAAACAACATACCAGTGTTTCTCTATCTTATTACACCAGACTACATGCACAGTACACACTACACTTCCTTTTCCAAAAGTCAAAAAAAAATCATGGCGTTCCATCACCCAGCCTCGGAGTCCTCAGGGGAGGGTCCATAAATGCCCCCACCTTCTGCCCCTCTCCCGGTGACGACTCGAGGCGCCTGGAACCAGTCTGTCTGTCTCTCTTCTTCTTCATTTCTGCAACATTCGCGGCCTTTCCTCTAACTTTTGCTCTGTTGAGCATCACCTCTCCTCCTCTAAACTTCACCTTTTTCTAACAGAGACTCAGCTGTCTGAGGCAACTGACAGCAAACCCTTTTCTGTATCCTCCTACTTTCTCTATACTCATTTCAAAGACAAAGGTGGCTGTTGCGTATATATACGCAACAACTTATCTTGCTCTCGTGTTCCTGAACTCGATTCTTCTGAATTCTCTACACTCTGGCTTCGGCTTTCCTGTCATTCTCTGACTATATATCTGTGCTGTGTACTTATCTCCTAATTCTACTGACTATCAAAAATTCTTCGATTATCTTACTTCTACAATGGAACACATTCTATCCATTTCTCCTTTCTCTGAAATCTCCATTCTAGATTTCAATGTTCACCACCACCTTTGGCTCTCCTCTCCTTTCACTGATCCACCTGGTGAACAAGCCTACATATTTTCTATCCTTAATGAGCTAGAGCAGCTTGTACAGCACCCTACCTGTATCCCAGACCACCTTGGAGAGAGCTCCAACATACTTGACCTCTTCCTTACAACTAATCCTTCTGCTTACACTGTTAATCTTTTCTCTCCATTGGTCTCCTCCGATCACAACCTTATCACCTTAACCTGTCCTATCATTCCGGTACGGCCTGTGGACCCTCCAGGGAAACGTCATCCGTGGCATTTTGGAGCTGCGGATTGGGAGGCCCTCAGGCAGTACTTCTTTGATTTTCCCTGGAATGATTATTGCTTCCATGGCCAGGAGCCATCTCAGTGTGCCTTGCGCATTACGAAGGTTATTCTCTCAGGCATGGAAGCATACATTCTTTTCTCATATCCTTTGACTAACGCAAGAAAGCCTTGGTTTAATCACGCATGTTCTAATCTGTCCGCAACAAGGAGAGGGCTTACAAAAGGTACCAGAGCCAACCCACCCCTGAATCACATCTTTACGTTTCTGCCCGGAATCGTGCTAAGTCTGTTCTTTGCTCTGCTAAAAATAATTTCATTCGTACTCAATGCTCTCAACTCTCCAACTCGAATTCTTCCCACTCCTTCTGGCACCTTGCCAAAAACCTTTCTAACAACTTTACCTCATCATCCTTCCCTCCTCTCTTCTACTCTGATGGTTCTGTAGCTATTTCTTCTACTGATAAACCAGATCTCTTCACACAGACTTTCTCCTCCAATTCCATCTTAGACGATTCCGGTGCTGTTCCTCCATCACTTCCCGCCTCTGACTTCCTCATGGTTAACAGTAAAATTTTTTCAGTTGATGTATTTTCTGCCATCACTGGCCTCAATACTAACAAGGCATATGGGCATGATGGAGTCCCTCCTGTTGTTCTCAAGAACTGTGCTTCTGTGCTTACACCCTGCCAAGGCTAACTCTTTCGCCTTTGTCTGTCAACTTGTACCTTTTCATCTTGCTGGAAGTTTTGCTCTCATTCAGCCAGTCCCAAAGAAAGGTGACCACTCCCAACCCTCCAACTATCGTCCAATTGCTTTAATGTCCTGTATTTCAAAAGTTTTCATGTCAATTCTCAATAGAAAAATTTTAAGGCATCTCTCCTGTCACAACCTTCTTTCTAATCGTCAGTATGGGTTCCGTCAGGGACGCTCCACTGGCGATCTTCTCACCTACCTTTCAGGCTCCTGGTCATCCTGCTTTCGGGACTTTGGCGAAAGCTTTGCCATTGCACTTGACATCTCAAAGGCTTTTGATCGAGTCTGGCATAAATCTTTAATTTCCAAACTGCCCTCTTACGGTTTCTGTCCTTCTATCTGTGCCTTCATCGCTAACTTCCTTTCTGGTCGTTCAATAGCTGCTGTTGTAGACGGCCATCGTTTTTCTCCTAGATCTATCAACAGTGGTGTTCCTCAGGGCTCTGTCCTATCACCAACTCTCTTCCTTTTATTCATCAATGACCTTCTAAGCTGTACATCTAACCCTATCCCTTCACCTTTCCATTCGGTTCTCACAACGTTAATCTCAACAGTTACTTCAACAAACAAGGGATGAGGCTATGGCACACCTAATGTCTGACTTGGCTCGTATCTCTGACTGGGGTAAAAATAATCTTGTTTTTAATGCATCTAAGACTCAGGTCTTACACCTATCAACCCATCAAAATGTTCCACAGGTATACTCACTAATGTTTAATAATATTCAGCTTAATCCTGCATCATCCTTGAACATGTTTGGGGTTTCATTTACTCTGGACTTATCTTGGAAAGATCATATTACATCTCTTGTAAAATCTGCTTCCAAGAGATTGGGTGTGCTAAGCCGACTCCGTTCTTTCTTTACCCCTGCACAGTTTTTGACTCTATACAGGGGTTTTATCCACCCCTGTGTGGAGTACAACTCCCATGTGTGGGGAGGCTTCCCACATACAGCTCTTCTCAATAGGGTGGAGTCAAAGGCTATGAACTCGACTCCTCTTACTGACTCCCTTCAACCTTAGTCTCTTTGCCGCACTGTTTCATTTTTATCTCTTTTCTATCGCTACTTTAATGGTCACTGCTCCTCTGAACTGTTTGCATGCATTCCTCCATCTCTACGACGGGCGCGAAGCACCGACTAGCATCAAACTCTATCCCTTTTCTGTCCAACTCTCTAATGCAAGAGTTAACCGTTACTCCCAGTCCTTCATTTATGCAACAGGTCAACTCTGGAACTGTCTCCCTCTGTCTGTATTTCCTGCTGCATATGATCTCCAGTCTTTCAAACGCAGTGTGTCCAGGTATCTCGAAAAGAATGGATCTTGAATTTGGCTCCCTCTTGTATTTTGTTTTTCTCTTGGAGGGAACTGTTATTGCGGGCTCATGGCCTTTGGTTCCTTCTTCCTCGCATAAAAAAAAATATACAAAACTACCTTATGCATAATACTCAGACTCCTACCATTCGTTCTTTGAATGAAAATCGAAGAAACAGTCAGTACACAGTGCCACCTCACATTAAGCACACCACCACCTCGTCATACGGCATTGGTGTGGTGGGTGCGATGAATTGGCGCAAGCAGCAATGCCAGAAGGCTTCCTTGCCTGCAGGTGTGCAAGGTATTATTTCCATGAAATGCCTGCTGAGGTAGTCCCTGCACTGCAGGCGATCAGGCAGTTGCTGTACACTGTGCCTCCATTTCACGGAAGGAATTACCTGTCCATACCTCTGCAGAAGGTCGACAATTAATCCTTCGCAAACTGTCTGAGGGATGTGCTGGTCTGTGTAACATCCTTGTACAGAATGAAGGCATTTAGTACACAGATGTACATGTAGGAATGCCTTCATATACCACTTACAACACCTCCTCAGACAGTTGATGGCACCGATCTGGACATTAACCTTTCTCTTATTATACCAGTGAAGTAGGAGTTTACCTGATTTCAACGTCCTGCACTCCCCCTTCAAGGTGCCTTTGGGAAAGGATGGCCAATGCTTCCTCTTTGCACAGACAATGCCACACAACCCAATTTTGTGTTGTTGCAGGTGCTTTTCGGGACCTGGTTCCGTGTAATAATTATCAGTGTGAAGGAAATGGTTGCCACTGAAGTACCTGTCCATTAGCTTCTTGTCAACTGAGCCAGAAAAACCATAGGGATCGTCCTTCAACAACACCGCATCACTCGCTGTATACGCAATGAAATCCAGCACATACCCAGTCTTGCAATCACACAATACCAAGAACTTTATTCCAAAACGATGTGTTTTTGATGGAATGTACTGAATGAAGGCAAGACGTCCCCTCAACAAAACAAGCGACTCGTTGATAACAACCTTCTGGAATAGCCTGAAAAATGATCGAAATTTTTCCTTCATCTCCAGAATCGAGCTAATTTTTCACAGCCTATCGTTCGGATGTGGGCCCATATTCTTGGAAAAATGTAAGTACCTCAGGATGTCTAGATATCGGTCACGTGGCATATACTTACCAAATACTGGCGTGGCAGCAATGTCATCCATGAGCCAGTAATCGTGTATATTATGTTTTCTAATATGAGGCATCAACATTGTCAATGCTAGCCAAACATTGATTTCGCAAACACTCGTCGCACTCCATTCTTTCATTTTCACACTCTCAGGTGTGTAGTCTCAGCCCAGTTGCAGCAGAAATCCCTGAAACTGTTCACTTCCTTCACAATGAACTCCATCACTGCTGTAGTGAATAAAGCAAGGAAGAAGTCCACTGCAGAAGAAGGTCTGTTGCAGGGAATTCTGGCTACACACCTGCATTTCTGTCATCAAACTCAGGTACCTCAGGCTGAAACCCCATCCCTTCCTCCCACACAAAAGTTTCTAACCTACCTGTCCTCGGTTCCTGTTGAGTCTGCCGTGCAAGTGGCCTGCCCCGTGCCCTGCCATGGCCCCCAGCATGGCGCTGCTGTGGCGATTCTGCCGAGTAACCACTACATGAGGCAGGTGATGATGCTGGTGACGGTTATCATTGTGGTGATGGCATTGGTGAAAGGCGTCGGCAGGCACGTGCCTGCTGGCATGCACCTGCACCAACGTAAATTATGAGCCAGGTTGTGGACATATGGCACGTGGTGAGGCAGGCAAGCATGGCGGGCCATGTTGTGAGGCAGGCTGGTGTGGCGGGCCACGTGATGAGGCAGGCTGGCATGGTGAGGCCTGTAGTGATGCAGGCTGGTGTGGTGAGGCACGTGGTGAGGTCTTTAGTGATGTAGGCTGACATAGTAAGGCTCGTGGTGAGGCTTGTAGTGATGCAGGCCAGCGTGTTGAGGCATATGGTTAGGCAGGTTTGCGTGGTGAGGCCGACCAGTATGGTGAGGCCTGTAGTGATGCAGGCCAGCAAGATGAGGCACGTGGTGATGAATGTAGTGATGTAGGCCATGTGGGTGAAGGGGGTGATGATGGTGTATGAGTGGAAATTTCCAGCCTAGGCCGCTCTCGTGCCCGGCGGCTCAGCCTGCAAAGTTTTATCCTCCCACCAGCTTCCTTGCTTCCTTCACTCTCTACCTTCCCTGCCACTTTCTTCACTATGCGTATCTCACCCTCTGCAGGATCATCAACTATATCTGACCCATCATCATCAGAAAAGGCTGATGATCGTGCACAAGGAAAATATCGGTGCACAGTGGAGAATTCACAGTCACTCTCCTCCTATGACGCGTACTGTTCCATCATCAGCATCACAATATCACTTCCCTCAGAGGAGGAGTCACTTTCCCAACTCACAATCGGTGATAATGGTACATGTAACTCCCTCCATATCGCACTATCACTTAGGCCTTTCCTCCGAGGGCCTTTTGACTTCACTGGTGTTGAAGTCAGTGGGCACAGGTGGTCACCCGAGGGTTCGGACTTAGGAATACGTACTTGCATAGATCTATTCATCACGGAGGTATGCAGGCAACTGAGGCCTGAGTGGGATACGTGGGGGAGGGTTGCCAGTGGGTGCAGGTGGTGGAAATAACCAGCTGAATTTTCAAACAATGTCACAAATTACTAGATGATGTATACATGACCCCTGGACGGCCCTGGGAACACCTGTATACATGGCACCTGGACAGGATGGGTTAAAACACCATGAATGGATGCACTAAAACAATTATGATGTCATATCAGCCAATGATTTCCAACTGTTCTCCACACAGTTCAAAGCATTCTGTTGAAGTGATTATCATAACTTTCACCCCACAGCCTAACCTGTGACGCTACAAATAAAAATTTAATGTCACGTTTTCTACTGGTAGTTGCTGTGTTGATACACATCCCAGAAAGACCAATAATCAATCTTGTACTGACCCTATCTATCTATCTATCTATAGCCCGACGCCCTAATCCCGCAAAGGGTGGCCGCAGACAAAACGCCTCCAAGTCACTCTGTCACCCACCATTTGACTACCCTCCCCCCAACTCACCCCCCCCCTCCCTCATATACCTCTCAACTCCGTCCCTCCACCTCATCCTCGGTCTACCCCTCCCTCTCCCTCCCTCCACCTCACCTACATACACCCTCTTAGTCAGTCTTTCATTCTCCATTCTCTCCACATGTCCAAACCACCTCAGTGTATTTCTCCTAATCTTTTCAACCACATCCACATCTACCCCACAACGTTCCTTCACTTCTTCATTCGTCAACCTGTCCCTCCACGTCACTCCACATGCTCCTCTCAAGTAGCTCATTTCCACTGCTCTCACTCTTGACTTGTTCCCCTCTTGCAATGCCCACGCCTCGCTTCCATACGTCAGGGTAGGGATCACAATACCATCATGCAGTGACTTCTTAACTTCCATACTCACCTTGTACTGACCCACACAGTATAAAAATCTTGAGGCTAAAAAAAAAAAAAAATGCTATTCACATGATGCGCATAAAGTTAAAGTCAGCATGTTTTCATGATGTGTAATTTTGAGGTAGGCTACAACACCATGGAGAAATAGGGACACATCTTTGCCACTGTGGTTTCATTGTTTTGACAAGGTTTGTAAAATAACTGTGATCTCAATGACCTCGTCAGAAGATAAATTTTCTTTGATGCATAATGTAAATCTGATTTCATGACATATCACTGGATATTACCGTGGGAATGATGCTGTTTTAACTGAAACAGCAGTTTACTGCTAAAATAATGATGAAAGTTATACT
Source organism: Coenobita brevimanus (assembly GCF_032717465.1). Lineage (NCBI taxonomy): Eukaryota > Metazoa > Arthropoda > Malacostraca > Decapoda > Coenobitidae > Coenobita > Coenobita brevimanus. The sequence continues at coordinate 18,091,589 of NC_137055.1, forward strand.
TCTATTTGGCTCAGAGTTCCAGATCACTTCTGTAGAAATAGTGCAGTACATATCTCTTGATATTTTCACAGAATATGAATGTCTGCATTAACATGAATTTATTGATTTTCCCTATGGTATGTTTATCAGCTATTTCAGGTCAGGTGCGGGTAAGGGGATGAGTCTGTTATGATGTGACAGGGGTAAACCAGCTCTGCTGTCGGGCCCTGCTGCGGATGTCACTGATTGCATTGTGCAGTTGACCCTTGTGCGGTGTGGTGCGGTGAGGATCTGTCCCTTCTCCCCTTTGGGGCTAAGATGCAAATGAATGTGTTTGAATGGATGAGTAAATGGGGAGTGTGTCGTCCTGTCTCGGCTACCTCCCTTTCCTTGGGGGAAGCAGCCTAGGTATATAGATAGATAGAGATAGATGTTTATGGTTAGGCATTTCATGTTTCTCAAAAAAAAAATAATAATAATAATATAATGTTGAAATCATTGAAATGTGTAACCATTGGAGCATAAGGTTGACCGACTGAACACCAAGAGATTGTAAGCATGGCAGGAGAAGACCAGTCAGGAGGTGGAGGGATAAAAAAAAAAAAAAAAAATGCAGAGAAAACATGGCAAAAATTAGCTCAGTCAGGGAAATCATAGAAAAGGTTGGGAGAGGCCTTTGTTCACCAGTGGTCTTGTAATGACTGATGATGATGGCGATGATGATGATGAACTACATAAATGTTACGTTTTTGTGCAATAAGGTAATACAGCCTATGAATATCTTACAAAAAATTTTAGTATTTCACTGTTGGCTCCATAGTACAAGAAGAATCAGTATAGCAGTTAAGTTCTGTATCACTGTCCGAGCTACATCCTAATACAAATACTTCCTTTATCATCTCAGTCCCCGAATCTGATAGATTATGCCTATCCTTCAGGATATACTGTGATTTTAATGTCTGATAAGTGTTGAGATAATATCACTGAATTTGGAGGTTGCAGTCTCCATCGTGGACAGTGATCCCAAAGCTTGAAGCTCAAGATCCAAGTTTGTCTGCCCAGAGTAGTATCCATGTCAATACTTTCTCCTCTGTAACCTGCCATAACTGTGAGTGAGGGGATGTGTCAGTGCCAGAGTAAATGCTAGCCTGTCCACATCTTTACAACACATGCGTGGGTGAAGGGGATATGTCACTGCAGTGCGAACGCCAGCCTGGCCACATCTCTACCACATAGGCGCGGGTTGAGGAGATGCGTCCATGCCAAAGCGAACGCTAGCCTAGCCACAACTATATATACGTTGGTTGAGGGGATGTCTCACAGCCAGAGTGACAACAGCCTGACCACATTTCCACATTTATATTGGTGAAGGGGCGTGTCAGTGCTAAATCACATGTTAATCTGGCCATATCTCTGCCACATATACATATATATGGGAAAGTGATAATGCCTGATTACTATTTTGCCTGGTCACATCTCTATTACATACAAGTTCATAGGTTACCATAGTAATGCACATATGAATTTCAGAAGGCTTAAGCTCAAAAGAACGGGGAACATTTTCGTTTGCTGGTTCAGTTTGCCCCATGTCCTACTGTTGGTGGCAATAGGCTCAATAGGTTGGCCATGAGTGCACGTTTACGCACACACACACACACACACACACACACACACACACACACACACCTAATCTCACCAGGCACGGATTCTGGGTAGGGAGGTGCCCATTACGGGCAGAAGTCTCAGGGCTTGTGGTTTTAATACAATAATAACCATGCCTAGAATCGATCATGGGCTTAATACCTACGGACGACTAAACACTAAGACAGTAATTGCCCTAAACAACATTAAACATCATACTTCTGGCATAAACGTTTCATAACATAACAGTGTCCCCTTCATCATGATTACGTGATAAATCACAACAGTGTCCCTTTCATCATGACTGCGTGATAATAGTTATCTGACTACCACCAGGCAATCTTATATAAGTTACAAATGAGCTTAAGATGGCAGGGGTTTATTCAGTGTTATTATCGAACACCCTAATAATAAATCAATCAAGTAAAATCGTACAAATAATAAGCAAACATAATAATTAGACGTCATCATACTTGAGGGTGTGAAGCCTTAATATATATGCAAGGAACAAATGGGTTCAACCCTCACCAATCACAGGCTGGGATTATAGGTACAGAAAGCAGAAAGCAATGAGCCAGTAAATAGCATTATATTACCTCAGAGAAACATATGTGTGGATATTATGTGTGTGTAGAGGGGGAGATGCCTATGTTTGGGTGTCGGAGGAGGGGTGAGTGGATGTGGAAGAAGGTTGGTCATAGCTGGATGCAGCACTCTGGGAAACGGTGGTATGGTTCGTTGTGGATTTACAACTATGAACTCTTGAAAACTCATTGTCACTCCCTCCACAATGTATCACCAAATCCCTCTTTTCATCGAACTGATTCCAGAGAAGCATCGGTGTAAGAAACTTAATACTCATGCTTTCCTGTAATAGTTCATTTATTATAAATTTTCACTGGATGCCAAGAATTCGGGGACATACGTCCCCCACGCCCCTCCCTACCCAGAATTCTTGCCTGGTGTGTGTGTGTGTGTGTGTGTGTGTGTGTGTGTGTGTGTGTGTGTGTGTGTGTGGTGTGTGTGTGTGTGTGTGCGTGCGTGCGTGCGTGCGTGCGTGCGTGCGTGCGTGCGTGCGCGCGAGCGAGCGTGCGAGCATGCGTGCATGTGTATGTGCATGTATGTCTGAGTGTATGTGTGATGCGTGCGTAAACGCGCACTCTCAGCCAACCTACTGAGCCTATTGCCACCAAAATAGTACATGCGGCAAACTGAACCAGAACACGAATGTCCTCCGTCCTTTTGAGCTTAAGCCTTCTGAAATTCACTACTATGGTAACCCATGAACTTGTTTGTGACAGAGATGTGACCAGGTGAAAGATTAATCAGGCACTATCACATTCCCTCCTCTACAGTATGTATATATGGCAGAGATATGGCCAGATTAACATGTGATGTAGTGCTGATACGTCCTTTCGCCCATATAAATGTAGTAGAGATGTGGCCAGGCTAGCTGTCGCTCTGGCTGTGAGACATCCCCTCAACCAATGCGTATATAGTAGAGATGTGGCCAGGCTAGCGCTCACTTTGGCAAGGACGCATCTCCTCAACCCATGCATATGTGGTAGAGATTTTTTTTTTTTTATGTCAGGAAAAAGGAACCATGGGCCCAAGCCCGCAAAATTGCTTCTTCCAAGAGAAAAACAAAATTCAAGAGAGAGCCAAATTCAAGATGTGGCCAGGCTGGCGTTCGCACTGCAGTGACATAAATTATCCCCTTCACCCACGCATATGTTGTAGAGATGTGAACAAGCTAGCGTTTACACTGGCACTGACACATCCCTTCGCTCACAGATATGTGGCAGGCTACAGAGGAGAAATTATTGATAGTGATACTAATCTGGGCTGACAAACTTGGTTCCTGAGCTTCAAGCTTTGGGATCACAGTCCACGGCGAAGACTGCAACCTCCAAATTAAGTGATATTATCTCCACACTTATCGGACATTAAAATTACAGTATATCCTGAAGGATATGCATAATATATGAAATTCGGGGATTGAGATGATAAAATAAGTATTTCCATTAGAATGCAACTTGGACAGTGATACAGAACCTAGCTACTGTACTAATTCTTCTGTACTGCATGATCACAATGGAGCCAACAGTGAAATGCTAAAATTTTGTGTAAGATATTCAGAGGCTACATTACCTAAGACTTATTGCAAAAAACGTAACATTTATGTAGTTACACATTTCAGTCTCTGATTACTTTTCTGGTGAAATATGAAATACCTAAAAGTAAAATTAAGAAAAAATCAGTAAGTGACCGATAATGCAGACATTCATATCCTGTGAAATTGTCGCAAGGCACGTAATGCAGTATTTCTACGGAAGTGATCCGCAACTCTGAGCCAAACAGAAGTATAACTTCCATCTTTATTTTAGCAGCAAACTGCTGTTTTAGTTAAAACAGCATCATTCCCACGGAAATATATTTTATCCAGTGATACGTCATAAAATCGGATGTAGATTATGCATCAAAGAAAATTTTTCGTCTGACGAGGTCATGGAGATCACAGTTACTTTACAAACCTCATCAAAACAATGAAACCATAGTAATGTCAAAGAGGTGTCCCTATTTCACCATGGTGTTGTAGCCTACGTCATAGTGGCACATCATGAAGACATGCCGCCTTTAAAATCAAACAGCCTCATATGAACTTTTTTTTTTTTTTTTTTTTTTTTTTAGCCTCAGGATGTTTATAATTTGCGGGTTAGTACAAGATTATATTTTAGTCTTTCCGGGACTTGTGCCGACATAGCAACTCCCAGTCGGCAATGTGACATTAATTTTTTATTTGTAACGTCACAGGTTAGTCTGCCGAGTGAAATTATTGTTTTAGTGCATCCAGTCATCATGTTTTATTGTGAGTGACAGATGCTACATTAGTGTACAACATTAGATAATATATTGAAGCCAAAGGATTTGTCGCTTGCACTATGATGCTATTTTTCAATATACGAACCAATATTATGAAGAGCATTTTCGCACACGGCATACCTACAGTAGTTCAACAGGAAATGAAAGTTAATTCGAATCGGGGTTCACTCAGTAGTAGTATCTCAGAACCCAACTCGAATCACCTGAACTAGTAAAGGTTACAGTGTTACCACACGAAACGCGGAGGGATTGGCTAGCGAGATACGACTTTTTTTTATGAGTGACTGGACACCCACGAACCAAAGTTCAGACACCACCCTCGCTGAAAAGAAGTCGAAGCCAAGGCTGATGAAAAGCTGAACGATCGAACAGACTGGCGTAGCAAATTGGTAACGAGTTTATATCTCACACTTTACAGGTATAAGCCCCGCAAGCAAAGAAGACAAGTACTGCAGGGTAGATTTGATTAATTTATTACTCCCGAAGGCGACAAACATAGTACAATGCCATGCGGCCATATGTGAGGTGAGTACAGGGGAACTCGTGCCACGCAGGACATGCCGTCGAGCTATAACAAATTAACACCCACCAAAGCGTGGATGATGCATGAGAATAACATCTAGGTTATCATCTTCCAACAAATGTTTACAAGTGTCCACTAATGTGAGTCTGTGGTATTAAAACAGAGACAAGTGGACATTGCAGGCAAATGGTCAAGGGTGTTGGCATTTGGTGCATCACACAGCTTACAGGAGGAGAAATGAGGTGCATTGCCCGCCCTGGCCACCTGCCACACAGGTTGGTAGCCCAGTCTGAGGCGGGCACACCCCACTTTATGTCGATGAACCATAAGACCACTGCTACGATATCTATGGGGACGAAAGAGAAAGTAGTCATAATGTTGGATGGACGCACTGTGAGCCCTCTCAGCATTTCTATGGTGGAGAATAGGGGAGCCGGCTGGTCTGTTTATTTTCTGCTTGTAGCAAATGGGGGAGGCATTAGTAGCATCCACAGCAGGCAGATCCAGTCCACAGGCAGTCCTTGCAAGGAGGTCAGCTGTGTTGTTGGCTGTGAGACCAATATGAGAGGGAATCCACAGAAAGTGCACCACCAGCGAATGATTGCAGGCAGTAACCAATTGACAGAGTATCTGCATAACGAGGTGTTAATATACAGGCCTGGGAGAGGAGAGGGCATGGAGGGCCGGCTGTGAGTCACGGACAATCAAGCCGCTGTTGTTTGTCCGTATTAAGAAAGTAACTGCATCCAGGAGACCATGTAGTTCGCAATACATAGAGCTCAACGAGGTTGGCAGTCGACAGTCCAACCAGGCCCCTTGAGGTGTGTCCAGACTTGGGGAAAACACAGTACAGCCAACACTGGCATCCTCCTGCAGGGAGCCATCAGTGTAGATATGGTGGGCCAAAGGGAGGGAAGATGACAGCCTGGCAATGGTCTCCAAAGCTAGCTGTTTCTGAAGCTGAACTAGGTCAGTCTTGGAGGCCGAAGTGTATGAGATAGCTGGCACAGGGGTCTGCCAAGGTGGAATGCCATAGTCCATCTCCTCAGCAAGCTCCGGTACGTTGATGTTTAGCCATCGGACGTTTGAACAAACAGTATTAACTAGTGTGCAGCCACCACTGCGAAGTAGAGGCCCTAGTGCAGTGGGATAAAGGGAAGTCCGAATGATGTGAGAGTAGTGGGGAGAAGGTAAGGATAATGCAGGCACTTAATGCTGAAGTATGTAACCACACAGTATATTCTCTCAATAAGTGGTGGAAGGCTGAGTTCAAGTTGCATGTTGACAATTCTGGTAGAGCCAGGGCAGCCCAGGATGATTCTCATTACTGCATTTTGGAACTTCTCAAGAGGTTGTAAGACTGTTCTGGAAAGTTGACAAAGAGAAGGGGAGAGATAATCAACAAGTGATCGAATGAACGCTATGTATATAGTTCGTGCTATAGGAATAGACACCCCGCCAGCATAATTAGTGGGCCACTTGAGAGGATTTAGGTGCTGCTGTACCCAGGTCAGCAGATCCTGAACAATAGGATGCACTTGTTATCTTGCAGGAATGGAGGGAGAAATCAGTACAGGCGCCCCCAGATAAAGGTACTGCGTGCACAGATGGATAACACAATCCCCGACAAAGAATACAGGCAGTTTTCTTGCTGGACGGGAAGTGAAGATTCTACTCATTTCTGGAGAGATAATGAGACTGCATTTGGAAGCCGACTCGTGAAACAAGTGAAGGAAACGTTGCAGATATGCTGGGGAATTTGAGTGAATGCAGATACCATCAGCGCAGCAAGTAATTGTGATTCCAGGGAATTCAGGAAGGAGGGTGAGTAGTTGATGTATGAGGATATTAAATCAAAAAGGACTAAGTACACCACCTCGTGGAGTACCAAACTCGAAATCCTTAGCAGTGCTGTATGAGTCTCTGAAAAGAACATGAGAGGACCTATTAGACAGGTAACCAGGTATCTATCGCAGCAGGTTTCCCCATAACTTCAAAATCCACTAGCTTGTTGAGGATGAGGTCTCTGTTGGCGACATCAAATGCACTCTTTAAATCAATGAAGGCCACTACACTGGTGGGGGATAGAAGGGTTTATAGCTCCATGAGGCAGTGATGTGCCCCCCACTGTGGTAAAAAGCTGTACAGTTGGGGCGAGAGCTTGTCCTTCAGCCTAAACAAGAGTCTCGTGAGGAGGATGCGTTCCAATACTTTACTGAAGCAGAAGGTGAGGGAAACAGGTCGGAATTTATTTTTGCCAGGTTTAGGAGCAGGCACGATTGTACTGCGGGTCCAGGCTTGTGGCACGTATCCCAGATGGATGCAAAGGTTGAACAGCTGGAGTAGCGGATTACCAGGAACTTTCAGGAGGAAACAGAGGACAGAAAAAGTGATGCCACCATCACCTGGAGCCATTACCCTACCCCTGGCGAGGGCCTGTCACAATTCATCGTCAGTTATAGCCACACCATCCTCATCGTCTGTCCTAAGTAAAGTGACAGTGAAACGGAGTGCACAAAAGTGTTTCTGGGTGGAGAGCACGTCCTGTATGTGTGCAGGAAGGGCACAAGCCCGTGACTGTGCAGACCAGGCATCTACATCCTGTGTGTACTGTGCTCGACTATAGTGAAGGACATTAGGAGGCTTCTTCTTGACAACCTTGTTGATAAGGTGCCACATGGAACCAACAGTCATTTGATGGTTGATGCTATCGGTAAGTTTATGCCACGAATCGGTATAAACGCAGTGCTGGAGAGCAACCAGATCACCCCTCGACAGTCGATATTGATGGCGACTCTTGGGGGAAGGTCGTCTTTGAAAGGCAAAACCGTCTTCCACCGCCTTCCTATCTGCCTGAGTGATGCAATTATCCAGTGTCCAGGTGTGGGCATCATGATGGTGCATAATGTGTGGCCTGCTGATATAATGGGTGTAGAAGCCAGGCTTGGAGCTGACAAGTGACGATTACAACTTTTCGGGACAATGAAGGTCGAACATGGGAAGAAGATTGGTCATATAGGAAATGTATGTAGGGCAGTACTTGGGTGGGATTGCAATGCGGGTGCATCTGTGTACAGGAGAAGATGTAGCAGGGAGGGAATAATGAAGGCTGAAAGCAATGTGATCAGAGAAGAGCACAGGGATAGATGAACACCTTACCCAGGACGCCACGAGGCCGGATGTAAGGACGTGATCTAGTGTGCCTCCTCGAGAGTGTGTGGCCCCACCGGGGACGTAAGAAATGTAATCATTGAGAGTGGGTGCCTCCACCCCGAGTACTGCACAACCAACAAAGGATTCCTGAATGAAAATGATATCCAGGTGGCGACTGTATACATATCCTTTGAATGTAGTAAGTTTAGACTGGTTAGTAACACCACAGGCGTTCCAAGAGACGACATGCAGTTGAGCCATGTTACCGAACTTTGCCATGGCATTTGTGAGGGCCAGATGAGGAAGTAATGGTGGCATGAGAAGTGCTATGTGGCATGCCACGAGGGGAAGACTCCCTGGGGGGAGCATTCAGTCGTCCAATGGGAGTGACAATTGAGTCCAGCTTCTCCGTAAAGTGGTGACAGTCGTAATGATGACTTGTTGTGATTCAACCAGTGAATTTAATGTCTCAAGTGAGGCTTGCTTGCTAACCAAGCCATCAATGCGGGCTTCTATTGCATTGAAACGTGCCGTAAGTGAGCTAATCCGAGTCCTGAGAGTAACAACAGCATCGTGAAGTTCAGTGACTGCAGATGAGTCCAAACTGACAGTGGAGGCAGGGGAAGCGGCAGTGCGGAGTGATGGTGGTGGTGATGCTAGTGGAGCCCTACTCTTGGCAATGGAGGCAGGGTTAGCCTGGCATCTAGTGCATCCATGCCAAACGTTAACCCCTTCTTGATGACACTGGGGACATTTCCGGTGCAGGGTATCTGGAGGTGGCGGGTTGGGTTGCATCGAGGCTGTGTCAGAAGCTGGTGGATGGGGTCGGTGAGGACACGTCCGAGAGTCATGTTGGCCAGAGCACCATGCACACCGTTCTGGCACAGAGCAATACCAGGAGATGTGACCAATGCCCCAGCATCGAAAGCACAACAGTTGTTTGTCCTTCATCTTGTGAAACTCAGAAGATGGGAGGCAGGGAAGGAAGCTGAAGGTGACAGTTGGTGCTGACAGGTGAGGAAGGCCCCAGGTGACTACCAGCCGGTTGATAGGAGTGCCATTCTGGTGGAAACGTCAGGATGAGTAGATACCTGGCAGCTCCTTGGCCATTTTGGGATCAGTGCAGACAGGATAACATGTAAAGAGGTAAGTAGGATACTTGCGGGGCCTCTCAGATGAGTCTTGAATTACCAAAGCATGGGATAGGAACTCTCCTTTAGTTATGCTGTCTACAATGTCCCTGAGACGTCTGGAGATGTAGACAGAAAAGGAAGTGATTGCAGACATTTTGACCTCCACTTGGATGCAGTCAAGGTGAAAAGCACGGTTGACCTCAGACAACCATCGAAGTTTGATGTCCACAGTTGGGTTGCCTTTAAATAAAAGCTTGATGTAGTCAGCCCTGGGCGCAAATGCCGGAGGCATAGAGGCAGGAAGCGTTGGCGAAACTTGGGGGGATTGAACAAACTGCGGGAGGCAAGGAGTGTTGGACCCAAGGGCGGTTGCCCTCTGTAGAGAATCAGAAGTCTGCTGCTTGGAGGATTTGGTAGCAGAGGATGAAGGCTCACTGTTGCTGTCCGAGGTGTTATGCTTGGGGCGCTTGGCATAGGAAGATGCCTGGCTGACAAGGTGAGGTGCGGCAGGTACAGATAGTGCTGGTTCTGTAGTTCCTTTCCCAGCTAGCAAGACATTGCTACTACTTTGTGGTAGCTGTGGCCAGTCACTCTGAGTCATTTCATTCTCGTCACTCAGCGCCAGGTCAGCTTCAAGGTCCTTGAGGGTGGCAGGGCCCGAGTACTCCATTCTGTACACCTAGGCAGGTAGCAGGGTGAGCGGGGCATCAGCTTCACCAGCACGACAGAACAGACCAACGGTAGCAGGGGAAGTGAAATGACTCGTCCATGACATCACACAGGATGTACTGCGCATGCGCAGAAACGAGAAAACCCGACCAAGGGGTCCCGTCTGCCATACTGAATTTCCTCCCTAAACTACAGGCTAAGTCCGGACACCAGAAAAACACAACCAACGATGAAGTAAGCACTAGACCTTCATGTTGCTCCCTGCAACAACAGAAGGGTGTTGGAAGGCAAGGACCAGCGGAAAAAACATGAATATGAGCCGCACACAGCAGTGATTTTTTTATGTCCGGCCCTCTGGTAGCGAAATCCGTACTGCAGGGAATATGTTTCGAAACTTTAACTTATTATGTGTCTGGATAATATAGGCATATATGCAGTTAGGGTAATATATTACCAAAATATTTGAAAAATCTGGTTAGGATTCGACATAAGCATGGTTTATATTACATGTTAGGATCGGCATAATGTGTTGGTAGAGCTAGAAATTATCGCTTGAAAATATTGCCAGTTTTCAAACAAAGCACAACAGGCATCAGAAAAAGATGTAAAGTTTGTCATGTAAGTGCACTGTTGCAGCAACACTTATAGCAGTACGATATTCTTACAGAAAGTTAAATAGCATAACTTTAAGTATTATCATACTGTAATCAACCATGCAAACGAGGTGAGTAGGGTGGTATCCCAGAAACAGGTCCCGGCTATATACCGGGTGGCTTGTCTGTCTGTTTGTCGTCTGTCTGTCAATCCACCAAATTGCTCCTAGACCGTTTGACGGATTTTCAAAAAATTTTCTAGGAGTGTTCAGTTCGCCCACACACATATAGATATATATATATATATATATATAGATATATATATATATATATATAGATAGACTGTATACTGCTGGACCCCGCCATGTCCCTGAGTTAGCCCAGCCACCGATTGTGTAGCCCATCATCGTGCTTCAAATAGCCAATGATGGATATTCGAAGCTGAGGTTCAGCACTTCTGCATGATTTTCACTCGTCTGTCGCAACATGATAATTATATTATGCTCTACTTACCTCATGGATGAAAAGTCATTCAGAGGCACATTACATAGACACTAACAATAAATCTTCCCTGCTCTGTTTGTATTATTCTCTTCGAGAGTTCCAGCTGTGAAGTGTGAAGCACAGAGTCTTGCTGTCAATCTGCCAAGTTAGTGTGTCTGATCGTTTAACCTATCATTAGCCTTGGCTTACACTTACTACCAACCAGGGTGGTGTCGGAACTTTGATTCGGGTGTACAACTCCGGACAGAAATTCGTGGTACAGGGTAATCTGCCACTAGAGGTCAGGACAATTGCACACGTCTACCCCCTAAATTTCCCTCCTTACCACCACCAAAACACTGATTTGTAAGCTAATGGATCAGAGATATGAAGCTTCGCTCACTCTCACGTCTTGCCGCATGTAATGTGACTTTCATTTATCATACTATTAGGTGTATTATCAAGTGCATAGATCCATCTTCAGTTCCATGAGAAGTAGTTATACTGAAGTTTTACCAAATATCAATAGAATGACCCTAATGTATAAAGTTTGGGTCTAATTATTATATTCAACTTGTTCTAAGCTACATACTAAAATCCAAGGAACAGTGACAAGTTATATGGCCACATAAGCCCCTGTCCCGCCTTGTCATCTGGACATCCACGGATCCACCCACCTACCCACTCAAACCATCCAACACAACCCACCTACCTCACCCCGGGCACCCACCCAGCCAACCGATCCCTGCCATCCACCTTGCTAACCCATGAATGCCACCCACGAAGCTCACCCGACAATGCCACTCAACGCATTCACTCATTTACGTCTCCACCCTGAACCCATCCAGCCACACAACCCATTTACCCATCCAGAGCATCCCGACCATGCAATCGTTGATAGGGTGGGTGGTAGGGGTTGGTGGGAAAAATAGGTTGTCGGGATGTGTGGACAGAGTGGGTCGCCAGGGTGAGTGGGCATGGTGGGTCGCCAGGGTGGCTGAGACGATTGCGTGGTCGGGATGCTCTGAGTGGGTAGTTGGGTTGTGTGGCTGGAGGAGTTCAGGGTGGAGACATGAACGAGTGAATGCGTTGAGTGGTATTGTTGGGTGAGCTTCGTGGCTGGCATTCGAGGGTTAACAGGGTGGATGGCAGGGATCGGTTGGCTGGGTAAGTCGCCCAGGTGGCTGAGCAGTGTGAGTGATCGGGATGAGGTCAGTGGCCAGTGGGTTGTGTTGGATGGGTTGAATGGGTAGGTGGATATGTAGGTGGGTGGTTATGTGACTGTCCAGATGACAAGGCGGAAGAGGGACTTATGTGGCCATATAACTTGTCACTGTTACTTGGATTTTAGTATGTCGCCTAGGACAAGATCCATAAATATTTGGAAACCAAACCTCATACATTAGGGTCATTGTATTGAAATTTGGTAAAACTTCAGTATAATTATTTCTCATGGAACTGATGGTGGACCTATGCACTTGAAAATACACCTAATAGTATGATAAATGAATATAACATGACATGCGTCAAGAACTGAAAGTGAGCGAAGCTTCGTATCTCGGATCCATCAGCCTAAAAAATCAGTGTTCTGGTGAGGGTAAGGAGGGGAAGTTAGAAGGTAGACGTGTGCGATGAACCTGACCATTAATGGCAGATTACCCTGTACCACGAATTTCTGTCCAGAGTTTACATCCATGCAGCATTGCCAGCACTATTAAGTGAAACGTATATCTTCGCTGTCAAGTAATAATTATCAGGAATATCAACAGACTAAGACGGTCAACTGCAGGACCAACATTTCTCCCTTTCTTCACCTGTCTTTCCCATTCACTGCTAAACTATTTAATCTAATTCCATGAAACCTGGGAATTTCGTCTATCCTTCCCTTTCTCTGTCAGTCTCTTCTCATTCAGTTTCAGGATGATGATGGTAATGATCCTATGGGTGTTAAAGGGGCGTCTGACAGAGATGTAGGGACATAGCTTGTGTGTACAGGTGTATATATATATTTTTTTAGGAAGATCAATGTATATTGTATAATCTTAACCAGGGATAATGCTGAAAGGACAGTCAACTTTGGTTCTAGTATACTCGTAGTTCACCTGTCTTGGATGTTATAATAACTTTGGTTTGCTCTCGACGATTTTTTTTTTTTTTTTTTTTTTTTTTTTTTTTTTTGCACATCCCATAGATTTTCCAGTGAGGGAATTCATCTGTGGACAAAATCAGTGACTACTTGCAGCTCCCTTGCTGGTCAGTTCAACGAAAAAAAAAAAACATACCATTTATTATTGTCACTAAGTTGGTAAAATTATTGTTTATTTCACAGCAGAAGTAAACTGAGAAGGGAATTTAAACGAGATGATGTCCGTGCTTAGTATGCTCCGACGCCTTCATGTCGAAATATTTCTAATTAGAAGTTAACTAGCTAAGGGAAAAGCAGGATTTCAAGTGGTTACTCGACAACAGACAATATTAAAGTAATTAAACAGGTGACTGAGCAAACTTACGGATTTATACAATACTTTGTGCACATTATGAGACATGAGAATGCACTTGATCCAACTGAAGCATAAGCAGTGATAAGAGTTAAGGCACAAGAACATATTTATATACAAAACATGGCTATCATTGAAATCCATATGGATGGTCAAAAATACTGATAAAGAAACGTATTAGAGAAGGAAACAATTTCACCCAACTTATTCCATTCACAAATTTAAACTGTGTTAACGATGTACTTACCGTAATGATAAGTGGTTGAACAATTTTAGATTTGCAAATGTCAGACTCCTTTTCAATGAATCAGAGGAAGAGGATCAAGAGGAGATAGGCCTGGAAATTCATATGAAGACGAGAAAAATTGTTTTATACGCATATTCTCTCCCGTCCATTAAAAATGGAACAAGCAGTTCGGTCAGACGCAGTCCACGGCGGTGAAATCGGATGAAGAAAAGGAGTATGATGAAAGGCTTTTGGCAAAATAAGTAACCACGTGAAACAATTACCACTGACCAAAGAAAATTTTGGAACCAATATGTCCTTCTTATTCTAAGTTATGGATCGGAAACGTGGAGAGTTACAAAATCCTTGCAAAGTATAGTTATGATTGTCCATAAAGGAGAGCAAATGACAATTTTAGGGGTTGCATAGAGAGATAAAAGAGGGCATCCTAGGTCAGAGAAAAGACGAAATTAGAGATTATAATTGCACCAGTTAAAAAGCATAAATGGTTGTGGACAGGTCACGCCCATTATCGAACGGAAAACAGTGATGGACAAACAAGGTATCGGAGTGACAATCCAGAGATGGAGTGGGGGGAAGAGGCAGACAGAGAACGATATGGTAGGATGAGATTCGGCGATTCGCAGGGAATTAATGAAATACCCGGAGACAAAAAAGCTGGGAGAGGCCTCTGTCCTGCAGAAGACTGACTTACATGATGATGATGATGACAGCCATTGTGATGACAGCCATGATGATGATGATGATGACAGCCATATATATATATATATATATATATATATATATATATATATATATATATATATATATATATATATATATATTCACTCACACACCTATTTAACGTCTCTCTCAATCTTCTTGACGTATCACCACCCTTCTCTACCTTCAAACCCAAGAATATCAATTTCACCACCCTGCTTCTATACTATACAGTATATGCACGCTCTCTTCAGCTCAGTTGTCCACGAATCTTGTACTCCACATCATAGACGAATTTCTTCATTTCGTATATCACCCATACTTAAAATTCTACACAAGTTTCTAGAAAGTACCATCTCCACTGCTTTACCTCTTGACTTTTCTTTTTCTTGTCACACACAAGTGCTAACTGGATGCTTATATCACTTCACGAAATCCTCTTGCAAATGCCACGTTCAGATCTATCTTTCGTATCAGGGCCTTTATAGCACCAGCCACTTTTCTTCTCTGTGACACTCTGCTTTCTACTTCCTCTGCCCGTTTACCTCCGGGTACTAGATCTATCAACGAATCAAGTCTGTACATACGCCAAAATATCACGCTTGGTGTCACCCTCCCTCTTAACGACAATCACATTACTTGAAAGGCATTACGGTCACAGACCTTACTGTAAGAAAGCTCTGCACAGGTTCTATTCACCATTAGCCATCAGCACAGCATCTGCATACATCAAGACTGAAAACAGTCTTCCCTTCGCCATTCACTACTGTCCTTTCCCCACCCCCTCCCTCCCTCCCTCTCTCTCTCTCTCTCTCTCTCTCTCTCTCTCTCTCCATAACTCAAGTTTTAACTTCTCTCATAATCCCATTAGTATAAATAATCAACAGCCTTTGGCACATCACACATCATTTTCTTATTCCAACATTGATGTTAACCCAGTCGCTTAAACAACACTCAACTCTTGTACAAGCTTCACTACCAATATAAAACCACCTGACAACATTTACCAGCCTTTCCATAAATACACAAGTCATTCATAACGAGTACATAAAACCTCTGCTACTGACTTCGTGTGTGGAAATCGAGGTCTCGATATGAATAAGAGAACCAGGGTTGTAATCCACATCTTTATTCTAAACGTTTCGGAACACCTCTTTCCATCATCGGTCCAAGCGATAAAGAATTAAAAGTATTTAGAAGTACGATGAAGCAAAATATCTTGCTGGCTTGAGTTCTTATTTTTTTGAATGTTCATTTTTATCGTAATTCTAAATATTTTTAATTCTTTGTCACTAGGCCTATTGATGGAGCGAGTTGTTCCGAAACGTTGCAAATAAAAATGTGGATTACAAACCTTGGGCGGTATGCATAAAACTATCTATGGCCTCCGTTTAAACTTATACTTTAATCCCCATCCAACATCCTTGCTAGGAGCTGGACATACAACTGACACATAATTGTGGATAGGAGTCCTCCTAGCTGTGAGTTTGGAGAGTTACGACCTCTTCTTTAAAAGGTGCAAAGAGGTGAATCTTTCGCTACATACAGTAAAGCCGTCAGGCAGAAAACAACCAAAATTAAACGATTTCATGTATATATTATTTCTGAAGACACTATTTTATTTAATTCTGAATTTAATGCTGAATATGTAATAAATCATCATTTAGAATTTATATATATTTTCCACGACATGGATTTCTGACTGATCACAGACTGACCGAACGTAAACAATAACAACGACGTCTTCATATGCCGTACGAAGAAGAACGCGAATATTCACAGTTTCTGTCTGTAGTGCAGCTATATTCAACACACACACACACACACACACACACACACATATAGATAGATAGATAGATAGACATCATCATCAGCAGCAGCAGCCATTTGAGTATCCACTGCAGGACCGGCCTATCCTGACAGAAGTCGGGACGATACAGCCAATGTATCTCTACCAAGTGGCTTACGCTGTCGGGTAGAGATTGTCTGTAGGGTGAGAAGTGCTTGTAAGTGTAATTGTAGTGTTGGAGTGGCTTTCGATGTATGTGTAGTCTGTGAACAAAGTGTAATAGGCCCGCGCAAGCCGACTGGGTGCAAGCATACTTTACAGTATGCGACACTGGTTCAACCACAGCACCCCTTGTGTCCGCCAAGCAGCACGTGGCCAGGAGAACGCTCCCAATGTTTATTACCCTGGCTGGGCACGAACCCTCGCTCTCCAGTGTACAAAAACGCACACTTTACCACAGATATATATATATATATATATATATATCTGATTACAGTAAAAAAATGATCAAGCCTAACCTAGCAACCTAGTCTAGCCTTACCAAACCCAACCTAACCTAATACCCTTGGGAAACCAATAAATGATGAGGAAGTTGCGTGTTGTAGCTCTCCTGAGTGTTGGTTTCAGGCAGCAGATATGGTGTCAGGAGCCACCGCTGCCTGTTGATGGCATCTGGTAGGTACTAAATTCCTCTCCATGGGCATGTGCAAACAACTTTCACGTAATATCCGGACATCATGGGTAGCTCCAGGCCATTTTACGGCAAGATCAAAGATGTCATATTGTGCAACAAATGCAATTTGTATAATGATGCTGTGAAAATTTTTCCTGTTCACATACTCGTGTTCCAAGTCTTCAGGAGAATACATTCTGATATCGGTCTCATCAATGACTCCAAACACACCAGGAAAACCTGCAGTTGCCTTGATCTCTGCTTGATTCCTTTGAATATCCCTTGGATGCATAGGATGACGAATAAACTGTCTCACGATATTTGGTCTCGATAATGCATATACTGTTTGTGTTATTGCTCAGCTGATGGTTGGCTGAGTAGCCCAAAATCATCACTACTACAGAATTGAATTTTTCCTGTTGCTAGGGGTTGTTCCAGGATGTAGGGCTGGTTATGGCATCTCTGATTAAGTCAGTCACAAACAAGATTCCAGTGTGATACAGTCTATGTCTTCTGATTAGTTCATGGTCATCAAATAATTTAAGTGGGTTTTTTGTTTCCTTGAAAGTGCGCTAACGCCTTTTTTGTTGTTCCGCTATGATCAATACGAGTAGATCATAAACACGTTAGAAGAGGGTAGGTTGTAGTAATGTTGTTCTTCAGATAAATGAGTGCTCTTAATTCAGAGGGAACTTTTATATTTTATTACGACTTTGCATCTTCTCTTACCGAAATTAGGACCTGTCTCCAGCTCTTAGGTGTCTTAGAAGTTTTTGGCGTACCACTCCTGGTTCTTTTATTCTTATACACATGTCATTTTCACAAGCTTTCTCTACTGTCTTTCTAAACTAAACATACTTGATCCACAATATTCCTTAACACTTCGAAAGGCTCCCTGTTCGTCACTTTCCAGGTCTGATATATTACTTATTTTATCTGATACTTTTTCCATATATTTTCCTTAACATTCAAATGACCCTTACCATTTAAATTCAGCATTATTTCCAACGCCATTTTTTTTTTTTTTTTACTATTTAAGAGCACAATGAAAGCCTTCTTTCGCTTTGCTGGTACATTTCCAATCACCCAAGCTTTCGTACATATTTCTAACGAGCATTTAATCTTAATGTTGCCCCCACTTTTGATTATCTTTGCATACATCTACTGAACACAAAATGCCCTCTTAAATTTTTTTATCATTTCACAGCATTCTTCACTTCTGACAATAACATTTTCCTGCAACAGCACTCTGCAGATTACCACACTCAATCCTGTTCCGCTCTTAACGTCCCCTTTCATCAGCCTTTCATTTTTTTTGTATTTGATCTTTACCTCACTTCCACTTGTTAGTAATCTTTCACTTTCATCCCTCATACTTTGTCAAAATTTCCACACTTATTTCTACACTCGCGCACCCCTTTTAAGGATAGAGACAATTACATTCATTTTTCATCCAAGACCAATCTCTCTCTCTCTCTCTCTCTCTCTCTCTCTCTCTCTCTCTCTCTCTCTCTCTCTCTCTCTGTCTGTCTGTCTGTCTGTCTGTCTGTCTCTCTCTCTCTCTCTCTCTCTCTCTCTCTCTCTCTCTCTCTCTCTCTCTCTCTCTCTCTCTCTCTCTCTCTCTCTCTATCTATCTATCTATCTATCTATCTATCTCTTAGGATCGACTGGTGTTAAGTACTTGGATTTAAATTTACAGCCATCGGAATTTCACCTAATAATTGTTAAATTGATTAACGAAGCTAGACTTTTATCCTTTTTTCGGGCGATGTGGTTCTAATGTTAGGTAAATCTTTGTCTTGTAACATAATGTACTCGAATATATGTACGCCGAAGAGTTACTCACTTCAGTTCAATGAAATACTTAAAAAAATATTTTTGGAAAATCTAATAAAGCTTTACGAATCTGAGGAGTCAGACAGAACTTCCATTCTCGCCATTACTGTTAAGTCCCTCTCCTCGGCCGAACAAATTCGTCTGTAGATGGAAATAATAAGAGTAGCATTGTATCACATATAAGAACATACAAGGTAGAAAGTTTATGACACCTGCATTCACGGAACAAGTGCCGGTGTGTGTGTGTGTGTGTGTGTGTGTGTGTGTGTGTGTGTGTGTGTGTGTGTGTGTGTGTGAAAACAACACACACCACCAATATATCTTGTAAACAACATATATATATCGTAAAATTTTAACCAAATTTTGAGGAAGGTTGAGCGAACGCTCGTAAGGAGACAAATTGTTTTTAAGAACAATAAGTCAAGTGTCAAACTCCAAGGGCTAGTTGACACGATAACTAACAAAATTAAACTTAGACTTTGGGGGTAATGCAAGAATGAAGTGCCTTTTAAGTAAAGGCAATCAAAGGTCAGGGTCACAGGACGAGGACAAAGTTCGACTCATGTGTTTGTTAACATTAATCTCAAACACATTCCACCCGATTTGTTAACAGACTATGAACCAAGAAAAGAAAACGAACAAAACAACTATTTCAGTCACCAGATTACAGATGACCTCCTATCATAAAAAAATCTGCAACAGCTGGACTTGAACTGCTGTAATTTAGAGTTTAGAGGGAAGTAATCTGGGAACGTGAGTTCCAAAGGGAAGCAGTTCGAGGAATGAATAAATTCCGATAGGCAGAAGTTCTGCAATATGGCAGTGTGACAGTCCTGTCATGAGCCCTACCAGATGCTCATGTAACACAGGGGAAGGCGTGAAGTGGCACAATGATCATTTGCCGTAAAAGTATCTGTAAAATACCGCAAGAAAGGCAACATTCCTTCTTACTTGTTGGGGAGGTAGTTCATGTGTAGTTGTTGGGTTATTAGTTATATAATTGTTCTGAATATTGTCTAGTTGTATTAGTGCAACGACTCCACATCCACTTCACAAGGGAGAGCAATATTCCAGCTGAGAGCACACATGACTCTTCATGGAAAGGTTGAATATCAGCCAAGGGGAAAACCTCTCTCTCTCTCTCTCTCTCTCTCTCTCTCTCTCTCTCTCTCTCTCTCTCTCTCTCTCTCTCTCTCTCTCTCTCTCTCTCGAACAACAACAGGTGAAACAATCAAAGTCACAGAGACAGGTCGGTTTCATACATTTTTATCTGGCTTAGACTTTGTCGACGGCCTGAATATACAACAATAACAACGCGATTCATTCTTGACAACAATCAGTATTAGGTCAAGATCGCAACGAAAGGTCAAAGGCCATGGCCATAGATCAAGGTCAACTCAATATTGGAGTCGTTTGAACCAAAATTGGTGGAGGGGTTAAGAGTCAGACAACAACGAAGGGATTCAGTTTTAAGCATAATCAGTCAAAGCTTAAGGACACATAGCAAGGTAAAACTTCGACCCATGTGTCTGAATGTGAACAAAATACGTTAAACGGTTTTCATCAGATCTGGGTCAAATTTGATAGATGAATTGAGCATCGATAAAGATACTAACCCATTGTTTTTTAGAACAATAGGTTTAATGGTCACGGTCATTATCTGACGTTGACTAAACTCTGTGGGACAATTCAGGTTCAAACGATGATAAAGAGATATTTTATTTAGAACAGTCAAGGGTCCAAGTCACACGGGATGGTCAAATTTTTAGATCACTGGGCAAAGTCAGCTCAAACATTTTTAAAAATGTACCTTGTACCAGTCTTGGTGGAAAGGTTAAAAGTTAAACAAAATTATATAACTTGATTGTGTGACTAAGCTGTAGAATGACAAGGTAACTGAGCAGCAAAAAATCGGCCCGTAGACGAGTTGGTGGAGGCAGGTACTGTACATCACTCTCCAAGTGCTCCTTGCTTTAACCTTGTTAGTTCAAGTGGATTCCCACACTGTGGCAAACAACATTTTTAGGTATCCATTAAAATTGTATTCAATGAATTATGCGCTTTGTTTTGCTAAAACACCACCATTTCCCCAGTAATCTCATATTTCACCGAGAGTAAGAATTATTCAAAATTAAATAAAACCATCGCACGAACCTAGAAGTACCGAGTTCATTTCACGGGTGTATCATGAGACTCG
The DNA here is from genome assembly GCF_032717465.1 of Coenobita brevimanus. Taxonomy (NCBI): domain Eukaryota; kingdom Metazoa; phylum Arthropoda; class Malacostraca; order Decapoda; family Coenobitidae; genus Coenobita; species Coenobita brevimanus. The sequence continues at coordinate 18,112,588 of NC_137055.1, forward strand.
TTACCAAGGTCCTCTTTACACAGTCTGTTTGCACCCGGAACACACACACACACACACACATTCCCTAAAAGCATAGGAGTACACAGGAAGACGGATAATAGGGGGCCTATTGGCCAATAACGAGGCAATCTGTTGGAAAAAAAAAATAGTAATTCTACTATGATCTAAACAACGTGTATGAGAAAATGAAAAAGCAAGGCTCTTCTCTGTCCATCACACCATCCGTAACAAACCAGTAGGGATAATCTGTAAATGATGCCTGAGTCTCGTATCGCGTCCTGCGGCAATATATCAACAGAAAAAGAGAAAGCTATTACTTTCATTCCTGTTCCACGACTGTTAAAACTAATTTGCTTCTTGTTATTATTATATTCTTATATCTTATTTGAGGCATTGTGAGAAGTTGCATTAAATTATTGTACAGAATCCAGTTAAAGTATTTCAGAAATTAGTCGAGTAAGATACTGATGTATCAACTTTGTGAATGACTTTAAAGTTACGACTACTGTTTAATAAATGGTGGGGTATCCATACGCATTAAAAAGTTTTTGTGTTTTAATGGTTACTACTTAGGATGTAATAGAAAATATGGTTCTGTGTTTTCACTGCAATTTGTTTGACCTGCTTCAGACGGTAACATTACAAATGACCTGCGTGGTAAAGCGAATATCCTTCCTTGCCAGTACATTCGCCAGAAAGTCTACCTTAAAGGGTGTCAGCCAGAACGTCCCTGTACTAGACCTTGCCTCTCCCGAAATTGTTCCACTTAAAATACAGACTAGATACGTAAAATCCGTCCTAAACAATATACCAACCAACAAAGCTCTTGGCCCAGATGGAATTCCTCCATTTGTTTTGAAAAAAGTATTCCCCAGAACTTACCTCTGTTCTGGCTAAATTATTCAGACTATGCATACGTACTTCTTCTTTCCCTAATTAATGGAAAGAAGCCAATATCCACCCACTTCCAAAGAAAGGAAGTTCCTCTGACCCCTCTAATTACAGTCCAATAGCTATCACGACATCTCCAGGAAAAGTATTTGAAAGTATAATTGATAAGCACATAGTTAAACACCCTCAATCCAAAAACTTAATTAGAGATAGACAATATGGTTTTCATCACGAAAGATCCACCGTTGATATAGGCTCAGTCTCATGACTCATACCATCCATTAATCAATTGACCAACATGGAGAAACCCATGCAGTAGCCCTGAATATTTCTAAAGCTTTGGACAGACTGTGGCACCCTCCCCTGCTATCCAAATTCCCTTGCTATGGACTAACGTCTTTTGTTCCTCTGCTTTCCTTATATCTCAGCGACAAAAAAAAAAAAAAAAAAAAAAAAGACTAAAAGTAGATGATGAATATTCCAATTTTCACTCGATTAACGCCGGCGTGCGATAAGGATCAATTCTGGTGTCAACCGTATTCCTAGTCCATATTAATGATCTCTGATCTGTCACCCACAATCCCATCTATTCATATGCACATGACTCAACACTTCACAGTTCAATCATACTCAAACACCCATTTACAAAGTTTAATATCTCTAACTCTTAACTTAGTGCAGCCATCTCGATAAATCAAGGCTTATATATCTTAGATCACTGACTGGGGACAAAATAACCTTGTCTCATTTAATGCTAGTATAACCAAATGTATACAGTCTACTAAGAGACAGATAGGCTATTGCCAAACTTGTATATTACCTTCAATGCAACTAATATTCATGTCTCCCTAAGTATTGAAATTCTCGGTGTTTCACTTAACAATGCCCTCAGCTGGACCCCTCATGTCAGATCACTTGCTAAACCGCCTCAAAGAAACTTGGATTATTGTACAGAGTTCGTAACTTTTCACTGACGAGCAGTTAGCTATAATTTATAAGAGTCATGTGCACTCACAGCTAGAACATTGCTCACCCTTGTGGAATGGATGTGGAGAGGTTGCACTAAAACAACTAGACAACATTCAGAACATAGCTGTTGTAATTATTAGTAACCTGCTATTACAAATACACAATCTCCCCTACAAGTAAGAAGGAATGCTGTCTCTCTTGCATTATTTTGCAGATACTTTTAAGGCAAATGCTCAGACTATGTTGCGTCCATTGTGCCACCTCTCCATGCCATCCCTCGTGCTACTGTGCGTGGGCATCCGGAAGCACTCATGGCTGGAATGTCACACAGCCATATTGCAGAACTTCTGAATCAGAATTCTTTTTATTCCCCGAACTGCAACTCTCAGAAACTCTCTTCCCCCGAGCCATGTTCCCCCAAACTTCAACCCACAGCTGTTCAAGGCCAACTATGACATTTTTTTTTTTTTTATGAATGGCGGATGCCAGTAATCTGGTGTATGGATTTTTTTTTTTGTTCATCTGTCTCTTCTCCCCTTGGGGATAAGATACGAATAAATGTGAATGTGTGAATGAATAAATTGGGGGGGTGTCATCCTGTCTCGCCTGCCTCCCTTTCTTTGGGGGAAGCAGCCTAGGTATAAAGATAGATAGATTTTCCTTTCTCTGTTCTGTTATTTAAAAAAAAAAAAAAAAAAAAACTTTCTCGCTGTAGTGTAATTCTATAATCGTTGTGCATTTTAGACACTCTCAGCATCAAGATCATTCTTGTGAATGACGCAAGCAGTCTTTATTGAATTTAAGATGTTAATGTACGATTGGAAACACTAATGTACGCTTCTCTATCCATATCTATAGCCAGACTTAATTCCGTAAAGAATGGTCATAAACCAATCACGCCCGTGTCACTCTTTTCTCTGCCATTTGACTGCCCTCCCTCCATCTCACGTACCCCTCTCTGTCCTTCCATTCCATCCATGGTCTTCCCAACCCCTTTCATCTCACTTACTTACACTAACCTATTCAGTCTCAATCCTCTCCACATGGCTAAACGATCTCGGAGTATTTATCTTAACGTTTTGAATCACATAAACATCACCACCACAATCTTCTTTGCTTCTCCATTTGTTTGTTTGTCTGTCCATGTAAATACAGCACACAAGCTGGGGAGGCGGTGGCTCAATCGGTAGAGAGGTGGCTTGTAGTCCTAACGGACCCGGGTTCAAATCGCGCTGGGGCAGGGAACAGTTTAAGGATTTGAATTTCATAAAAATCAGACTTTACTGATCTGCCAGAAAACCCGCCGGCATGTCGTAAAAATACCCTCGCTAATACCAATACACCAGTCCTGTATGAGACAGCCCTAGCATGTATTCAGTATGGACGGTGGGTGTTAGCGCCGAAGTGCTGACATGTGGAGGTGTGCGGTACGTAGGAGGGCTACTGGGCCTTGAAAGGAGGCTGTGAAGCCTATGCCCAGAGTCGGACACATTAAAAAAAATGAATAAATAAATAAACAATAAAAATTTTTTACAGCCGTCGCTCTTGAGTTGTATCTCTCCAACAAGGCACAAGCTTCACTTCCGTAAGTCGAATGGGAACCATAGGACTATCATGCAGCGTCTTTTTAACTTCCATACCCACTTCCCTATTCCTTATCATTGCTTTCAGTGAACCAGGAACCTTTCTATTTTGCTGTACCCTTTCAAGAACTTCATTGCCTAAACTTCCATCCCAACTTACTACACTACACAAGTTCTTGGATGCGCTCACATTCTACATTCCCTTACCAGCCGGTCTCACTGTGCATTCTTTGACTTCATTTATCTCGAAACCTATCTTTACTACTATCTTAAATCAGTTTTTGATTCAGTTTCTTACATACACTCCCAGACTCATTCACCAAGGCGTGTACCTCCCACTCATCATCAGTTAACATTAAAGTATCGTCATCAAACAACAGTACAGGAAATTTCCAAATCTTACCCTCTTTCTTTAGGGACATTCAAACAATACCCCACCTTGTATCTCATATACAACTACACCCATACATAAATCTGAACAACCACGGAGACATGGCGCATCCCTGTATCAGTCTAACATTTAAAGCTCACTTTGTTTTCAGTTCATGTGCACTGATGACCAAGTGTCATATTACATACTTTTTCAGAGCACTCAACAATTTAACATCTACTCCATATATTTTTAACAGATCCTTGTCTATGTACTCTTTCGCATGCTTTCTCCAAACCTGAAGGCAGCATACAACTTATTTCTTTCTGTAGATACTTTTCCACTAAATATCTTTGAATATTTGCTCTATGCAACCTCTTACCCTCCAGAAACCACCTTTGTTCTTCTCCACCCAATTCCTCGTTTTTTCCCTAGCTCTGTCGATAATACCCTATTGAATATATTTCCTGTTACACTAAGAAGGTCGAAATGAAATGGAGAAATAGAAAAAGGAAGGACAGGAGGAAGTAGTTCATGCAAGGAGGGTAGAAAAGTTACAAGAGGATGGAAAAAAAAAAAAAGGCAGAGTATAATAGAGAAGTGGAGGAGCAATAGGGTAAATATGGATTGGAGCAGTTGGGGGCCGTGGAAGATGTGTGCAAGATATTTACAGAAAAGATCTGTGCAGCATGTGAGGTGGTGTGTGGGGTGTAGAGAAGACGAAAAAGGGTGCAAGGAACAGCAAGGTGGAATGAAGAGGTGAGACAGGCTGTGGCACAAAAGAAGGAAGCATACAGTGTAGCGAGTGGATGATAAACAGAGGCGTGGAAGAAGTTGAGAAACGGAAGAGAAAGTTATAATTATGTAAAGAGGAAGAGAGAGGTGAAAAGATTATTAACAGAGAGTATGAAGAGAGTAGATGAGGCATTTGAGTGTAAAAGGGAGGGAATGTAAGAAAATATTCTGGAAAGAGATAAAATGAGTTAGAGTGTCAAAGAACTTAGTCGGGGAGTGAAAGATAAAAATGGTAGATTACTAGTGGAGAAGGGAGAGAAAGTGAGCAGATGGAGAGAACACTTTAAGGAATTGTTGAACATAGAGAAAGAAAATAATGTGAGTATAAGTGGCTAGGAAATGGCTGGGAGATGGAGGGTTGTGCGAAGAGGAGAAGAAATCATTAGGATGAAAGTTGTGGAAGGAATGAAGAAAGTCAAAATGGGGAAAGCCTCCGGAATTGATGAAGTATGTGGTGAAATTCTGAGGCATGAGGGAGAGATGGTAGTAGAATGGATGTGGAAGATGTGCAGATTGGCCAGGAAGGAAGGTACTGTCCCGGAGGATTGGAAGGCAGGTATAATTATTCCCCTGTACAATGGAAAAGGGGAAAAAGAAGTGTCTGGTAATCATAGGGGGATTTGTCTTCTTAGTATAGTAGAAAAGTATATGGTAGGATACTTATTGACAGAGTTAGGGAAATAACAGAAGAATTAGTTGGAGATAAAATGGGATGTTTTAGGAAGGGAAGAGGATGTGTAGATCAGATATTCATTCTTAGATCTTTAGTGGAAACGTTTCTAGAGGAGGGAAAGAAGTTGTATGCGACCTATGTGGATTTGGAGAAAGCATATGGATAGACAGACAAAGATTGTGGAAAGTATTAACAATATATGGAGTGGATGGCAAGTTACTGAATGCTGTGAAGAGTATGTATGAGGGTGCTAAGGCTGCAGTGCGTGTGGATAGTGAACAGAGTGAATTTTTCTATTTGAAGGTTGGATTGAAACAGGGATGTGTCATGTCTCCATGGTTGTTCAGTCTATATATGGATGGGGTTGTAAAAGAGATACAAGGTAGGGCAGTGGATGTTGGAGTGGCCCTAATGAGAGAGGGCGGTGTTTGGAAACTTCCTGTACTGCTGTTTGCAGAGGGTTCTGTGTTGTTAGGTGAAGATGAAGGGATCTCCAAGGTTTGGTGGATGAGTTTGGGAGAGTGTGTAAGAAACTTAATCTAAAGATGAATGTAGTTGAAGAGGAAAGTTATGGTGTTAAAGAGAAGTGAAGTCAATGAATGTGCAGTGAATTTGGATGAGGAGGAAAAGGAAAATGTGAGTGCGTTTAAGTACTTGGGTGGTGTGATGAGTTAGGATGGAAGTTTGGAGGGTGAAGTGCTTGAAAGGGTACAACGAGGAAAAAAAGTAGCTGGTTCCTTGAAAGCAGTGATAAGAAACAGGAAAGTAAGAATGGAAGTGAAAAAGTTACTACATGACAGTATTGTGACACCAACTCTAACGTATGGATGTGAAGCTTGGACCTTGTTGGAGGGACAGAAGTCAAGAGTGAGAGCAATGGAAATGAGTTATTTGAGAGGAGCATATGGAGTCACATGAAGAGACAGACTGACATATGATGAAGTGAAGGAGGCTTGTGGCGTGGATGTGAATGTGATAGGAAGCGTTAAGAGAAACACACTGAGGTGGTTTGGCCATGTGGAGAGGATGGAGAGTGAGAGACTGACGATGAGAGTGCATGTGAGTGAGGTGTAGGGGAGGAAAGGGAGGGGGAGGCCAAGGATGAGATGGATGGATGGAGAGGAAAGGTGTATGAGAGAGGGGAGTGTGAGTTGAGAGCAGGGCAGTGAAATTGCGGAGGGCAGGGAGACATGGAGGTGATTTTTTTGTGGCCACCCCTTACGAGTTTAAGGCGTCTGGCAATAGATAGATAGACTAAGAAGACTAATTACAACATGATTGCCACGCGTTTCTCTTATCCCCTTTTCTTTGTTTTGGGGAACAATTACGCCTGACTCCCAGTCCTTCCAGAACCCTGCTTATCTCCCAGATCAATCTACACATCATCCATATCCAGCCCATCTAGATCTCTCACTCGTATTTAATAATTTCGTCACACACTCCACCAACTCCTGGATCTTTCCTTGTTTTCACTTTATCGCATCAGATAAATGCCTCATGATGAACTCAACGTACCTCCTCGCCTCTGTTTCTTTTTTCTCACAGCTTTTCTTCAGTCACTTATACGTGCGCTGCTTTCCTTTTCTATATTCAACCGTTTCACAAAAGTTTTTTTTTTTCCGTCTGTTCACTTTTTCTTCCTTCTCCACCAACATTCTACCAATGTTTTCTTCCCTTTTTCTGCTTTCCGCAATTCCTCATCACCTTTTTACGTTCTTGACTTACTTCCAAAACAGTCCTTTCCTTCCTTCCACTATACTCTCAAATTTCTTGCAAATTCCTCGTCCACCCTTTTCTTCCATTCTGTCATCATGGTTTTCACCACTCTCCTCTTCTCAACACCTGTCTCTCCTTTCGTCATTCAAAATTTACCATCCAATTACAATATTCTCTCTTCTCTTACACAGCTCTTTTCACATCTTCATTCTAACTTGCAGTTCCTGGCACTTCCATATGACTTTTCTTCACCCATCACACTACCTCACATGGTGCACGGGTTTCTTTTGTGAATATCTTACGCATGCCTCATGTAACAGCAACTTAATCAAAACGTCTCATGTGATCTTTGGAATGGTAAATATAATTTCCTGCAAGGTTTTTAAAGGACTAACTGTGTGATTATTATAATGGCTAATCTAAATTGCAAATTTCATCTCTATGTGATTTCCTTTGCCTATTACCTCTCATGTTGTTTGCCTTGCTTTTAGCTAAAAAAAAAAAATAAAATCTGACCCAAGTTTGAATGTTATACCTCATTTAACCCATCCACGAAAAAGTTCATGGTGATCGTGTTCATGTTCTTAGGCTCCTGTGACTGACTCTCTGTTAGCTGAATAAAACTGTATAGCGTCAGCTGCAGTAGAATATTGGAGTTCTGACAAGAGAGTTAATCTAGTTTGCATCACTTACATTTATAAGGCACAAGGTGCTTCTCTACCTTATAGCTTTCACAGTCTCCGATGATTAATTATTGATTTAATAGTAGCCTACTCGCCAAGCATCTACTGGCAGATTACTAGCTAGCACCGACTATGGGAGGGATAATAATTGATTTTTTTCCCCCCCAGGAAAGTGTGATTTTTACCTTTCCCGCCAAACAATCCTTCCCAGTGGTCAAGGCATGGTAGTACAAAAGAACAGCCCACTCGTCCCGCTCGTCAATCGCATGTCAGTACCTTTGTGTGTTTGTGCTTTTTTGTCACAGTTTTCCCATGACGTATTTTATATTCAGTTATCGCAATAATCACACAATCATATTCAGCTGCGATGATTCAGACATAGTCTTCACTTGAAGTAGATACAGTCTACCACTTGAGTAAGTAGTTACCAAGTGGAATCAAATAGTCTTATGGATAAAAGAATATGAAAGCATTATTGGATTATAATGTTCAATATAATGGAAATAGGAACCTTAATTCTCTTTGTTAAACCCTTTCATCTGTCAGTACATTGTATATTTTCTTCTATCTATCTATCTATATACTTAGGCTGCTTCCCCCAAGGAAAGGGAGGTAGCCGAGACAGGACGACACACTCCCCATTTACTCATCCATTCAAACACATTCATTCGCATCTTAGCCCCAAAGGGGAGAACGGACAGATCCTCACCGCACCACACTGCACAAGGGTCAACTGCGCAATGCAATCTGTGACATCCGCAGCAGGGCCCGACAGCAGAGCTGGTTTACCCCTGTCACATCATAACAGACTCATCCCCTTACCCGCACCTGACCTGAAATAGCTGATCAGACCAAATGCAGGAGAATATCCTCTCAGGGCTGCGTCATCACTTTCAGGGCTGCGTCATCACTTTCAGGGCTACGTCATCTTACTGACATTATTTTTGAAGTGAAAGGAAATTCCCAAAGACGAAGTTTTGGAGCTTGGCCAGCTGAACCAGAAAAAGTTTTCGGTCCGTAAGTTCATTATAGCTTAACAGGAGCATTTATAGACCGATTTCGATGACTAACTTATCAGCTGAATTCTTACCAACTGACAGTGTGGCCTCGCCTTGTGACTAACACGCTTAAGTCATTGAGATAAAAAAAGAATTTCAAGGCCAGACAACAAAGTTCCTTATTTTCATGACCTTAGACATAATATTGGCATCACTGAAGAGGATGTTTAAAGGACAGTAAGTTATGTCCCCATCACATGCTTTTTATACCAGAACGAATTCACAGAGCGCATACCTTTGCCACTGCCAATAAGATTTATTATTTATTTCTGCATCTGAATCAGGATTAACGTCGAAATCTATTCAGATGAATCTTTTTATGATCCCAGCCATGAGTAGTAGGGGTAGGCAGCCCCGCCCAGGGAAGTACTACCGCCAAGGTTACGGGAGACTCAAGGAATAGCCTTTTTTTTTTTTTTTTTTTTTCTAATGCGAGGAAGAAGGAACCAAAGGCCATGAGCCCGCAGTAACAGTTCCCTCCAAGAGAAAAACAAAATACAATAGAGAGCCAAAATCAAGATCCGATCATTTTGAGATGCCTGGACACACTGCGTTTGAAAGACTGGAGATCATAGGCAGCAGGAAATACAGACAGAGGGAGACAGTTCCAGAGCTGACCTGTTGCATAAATGAAAGACTGGGAGTAACGGTTAACTCTTGCATTAGAGAGTTGGACAGAAAAGGGATGAGAGTTTGCTGCCAGACGGGTGCTACGCGCCCGTCGTTGAGGTGGAGGAATGCACCCAGACAGTTCAGAGCAGCAGTGACCATTAAAGTAGCGATAGAAAAGAGATAAAGATGCAACAGTGCAGCGAAGAGACAGAGGTTGAAGGGAGTCAGTAAGAGGAGGAGAGTTAATGAGACGAAAAGCCTTTGACTCCACCCTATTGAGAAGAGCTGTATGTGGGGAGCCTCCCCACACATGAGAGTTGTACTCCACACAGGGGCGGATAAAACCCCTGTATAGAGTCAACAATTGTGCAGGGGTAAAGAAAGAGCGGAGTCGGCTTAGCACACCCAGTCTCTTGGAAGCAGATTTTACAAGAGATGTAATATGATCTTTCCAAGATAAGTCCCGAGTAAATGAAACCCCAAGCATATTCAAGGATGATGCAGGATTAAGCTGAATATTATTAAACATTAGTGGGTATACCTGTGGAAGATTTTGTCGGGTTGATAGGTGTAAGAACTGAGTCTTAGATGCATTAAAGACGACCATATTATTTTTACCCCAGTCAGAGATACGAGCCAAGTCAGACATTAGGTGTGCCATAGCCTCATCCCTTGTTTGTTGAAGTAACTGTTGAGATGGGCGTTGCGGGAACCGAATGGAAAGGTGAAGGGTGGAGTCATCAGTGTATGATTGGATAGGGTTAGATGTACAGCTTAGAAGGTCATTGATGAATAAAAGGAAGAGAGTTGGTGATAGGACAGAGCCCTGAGGAACACCACTGTTGATAGATCTAGGAGAAGAACGATGGCCGTCTACAACAGCGGCTATAGAACGACCAGAAAAGAAGCTAGCGATGAAGGCACAGATAGAAGGACAGAAACCGTAGGAGGGCAGTTTGGAAATTAAAGATTTATGCCAGACTCGATCGAAAGCCTTTGAGATGTCAAGTGCAATGGCAAAGCTTTCGCCAAAGTCCCGAAAGGAGGATGACCAGGAGTCTGAAAGGTAGGTGAGAAGATCACCAGTGGAGCGTCCCTGACGGAACCCATACTGACGATCGGAAAAAAGGTTGTGATAGGAAAGATGCCGTAAAAAATTTTCTATTAAGAATTGACTCGAAAACTTTTGAAATACAGGACGTTAAAGCAATTGGATGATAGTTGGAGGGTTGGGAGTGGTCACCCTTCTTTGGGACTGGCTGAATGAGAGCAAACTTCCAGCAAGAAGGAAAGGTACAAGTTGACAGACAAAGGCGAAAGAGTTTGCCTAGGCAGGGTGTAAGCACAGAAGCACAGTTCTTGAGAACAACAGGAGGGACCCCATCAGGCCCATATGCCTTGTTAGTACTGAGGCCAGTGATGGCAGAAAATACATCCAATGAAGAAATTTTAATGTCAGCCATGAGGAAGTCAGAGGGGGGAAGCGATGGAGGAACAGCACCGGAATCGTCTAAGGTGGAATTGGAGGAGAAAGTCTGTGCGAAGAGATCTGCTTTATCAGTAGAAGAAATAGCTACAGAACCATCAGAGTAGAAAAGAGGAGGGAAGGATGATGAGGTAAAGTTGTTAGAAAGATTTTTGGCAAGGTGCCAGAAGGAGCGGGAAGAATTCGAGTTGGAGAGTTGAGAGCATTTAGTATGGATGAAATTATTATTAGTAGAGCGAAGAACAGACTTAGCACGATTCCGGGCAGAAACGTAGAGATGATGTGATTCAGGGGTGGGTTGGCTCCGGTACCTTTTGTAGGCCTTCTCCTTGTTGCGGACAGCATTAGAACAAGCGTGATTAAACCAAGGCTTTCTTGTGTTAGTCAAAGGATATGAGAAAGGAATGTATGCTTCCATGCCTGAGAGAATAACCTCCGTAATGCGTAAGGCACATTCAGATGGCTCACGGCCATGGAAGCAATAATCATTCCAGGGAAAATCAAAGAAGTACTGCCTGAGGGCCTCCCAGTCCGCGGCTCCAAAATGCCACAGACGACGTTTCCCTGGAGGGTCCACAGGCCGTACCAGAGTGATAGGACAGGTTAAGGTAATAAGGTTGTGATCGGAGGAGCCCAACGGAGAGAAAAGATTAACAGAGTAAGCAGAAGGATTAGTTGTGAGGAAGAGGTCAAGTATGTTGGAGCTCTCTCCAAGGCGGTCAGGGATACGGGTAGGGTGCTGTACAAGCTGCTCTAGGTCATTAAGGATAGAAAAGATGTAGGCTTGTTCACCAGGTAGATCCATGAAAGGAGAGGAGAGTCAAAGGTGGTGGTGAACATTGAAATCTCCAAGAATGGAGATTTCAGAGAAAGGAGAAATGGAGAGAATGTGTTCCATCGTAGAAGTAAGATAGTCGAAGAATTTTTGATAGTCAGTAGAATTAGGGGATAAGTAAACAGCACAGATGTATTTAGTCAGAGAATGACAGGAAAGCCGAAGCCAGAGTGTGGAGAATTCAGAAGAATCAAGTTCAGGAACACGAGAGCAAGATAAGTCGTTGCGTATGTATACACAACAACCACCTTTGGCTTTGAAATGAGTATAGAGAAAGTAGGAGGATACAGAAAAGGGTTTGCTGTCAGTTGCCTCAGACAGCTGAGTCTCCGTTAGAAAAAGAAGGTGAGGTTTAGAGGAGGAGAGGTGGTGCTCAACAGAGCGAAAGTTAGAGGAAAGGCCGCGAATGTTGCAGAAATGAAGAAGAAGAGAGTCAGACAGTAGTTCCAGGCACCTCGAGTCGTCACCGGGAGAGGGGCGGACGGTGGGGGCATTTATGGTCTCCCCCCCCCGGGGACTCCGAGGCTAGATTAAAAGACGCCATTTTTGTTGAATTTAGAATAGGAAGTGTAGTGTGTACTGTGCATGTAGTTTGGTGTAGATAGTAGAGAAATTTGTACTGGAGAGCATCCTGGCCTACTCTCTGTGTAACTGAGACACTGAAAAAGTTCAGCAAAGGGGGATGGTCAGGAACTAGTCCTGAGGGCTGATGAAACAGGAACTCCAGCACTCCCTGTCATCAGCTTTCCATCCACCTCGGAGTACTGCCCTGCTCGACTGGTGCTACAGTCTACTCCAGTCTATTCCATTTTCTCTCCTAGGCCTTTGTAGCTGGTTACACATCTTTCTGCCTCACACACCAGAGGGCATCAGGCTGCCCTCGTTACACAACACACACATCCACATTATATTACATTATCTTAAACCAGCTATCCTCTCTCCAAAAAACACTGATCTTGTCATTACATATCATAGCCATTCCACAACACATCCCTGTTCTCCCCCCCATAAAAAGAACCATGGCTGCTGCTATACTAGGAATCAGTGCGGTGGTTTCTCGGGTGACCACCACCGGCAGGGCTGGGTCGTTTGCACAGGGCCCTCCCAGTCATCATCAAGCGACTGTGCCACCTCCACTGTTGCTGCGCCCTATATCTGATCGTCAGGGCAGTAAAATTTTCTTTTGCAATATTAGGGGACTTCACTCCAACATCAACTCTGTTCAAAATTTCCTCCAGTTTGAATCCCCTGATCTGCTGTTTCTGACAGAGACACAAGTAAGCTCCACCTCTGATTTAGCTAGATTTAATTTTCCTGGTTATATCTTGATTCAAAATTTCAGACCCAAAGTAGGCGTATGTTGCCTTGCTAAATCAGAAATTGCCCTGGAGGAGATTACTAAATTTAATTGTCCTTTTTTTGACTATTCCATATACAAATTAAATTCTTTTGGTAAAATTAAGTATTTCTGTTGTGTTTATCGTTCCCCTGATGCCCCTTCAGAGCCGAGTTTATTTGACTCTCTGTCTTCACAACTAAGTGTCCTCAACATTAATACTGCATCAGAAATTACTATTCTGAGTGATTTTAATGTCCATAATGACGAATGGCTCACTTATTCACCCAGAACTGATGACTCTGGTCTTGAATGTGAGCTATTTGCAGGCTTATTTAATCTCACCCAGTTAGTCAGTCAACCCACCTGTGTACCAGACAACCCCGATCAAAATTCCCACCTATTGGACATGTTTCTAACAACCAATTCAGATAAATATAATGTCGAAGTGAAGTCCCCCCTCGGATCCTCCGATCATGTCTGGTTCAAGTCACCAATTTTACACCTACCACACCCTCCTGTTCTGAACCTGTCGTGATGACTAAATGGCACTACGACAGGGCAGACTGGGAGGTACTTCAAAATTTTCTCCTGGATGTTCCTTGGACCTCCTTTTTCTCCCATGATGCAAATACCACATTGGGCTACGTACAGGATTTTAGTAAAGTCGGCATGGAAACATTCATTCCTCATCATAGTTACAAAAAAAGATGTAATTCTCCTAAATGGTTTGACCACAATTGAGCTAGAGTAACAAAACAAAACATTAGCGTATAACACTTATACAAGGACCAAAACCAAGGAAGCCTTTAACTATTGTAAAAATATCAGAAACCATGCCAAAACTATTATCAATCTTTCTAAATCAAACTCTCTACATAGACAAGCCAAAAAAACTAGTAAACAATCCAAATGATAACAAAATATTCTAGTCAATTCTTAATTCATTCAAAACTAACTTCACTACCACCTCTTCCATTCCACTGTTACAGTTCCCCAATGGAAATGTAGTAAGTGACCCACGCGGAAAAGCCAACCTTCATGTTGACATTTTTTCAACAAACTCAACCCTAAATTCAGAAAATCATAATATTCCTGTACTTGATTTTGATCCCCCTCAAATACCTCCTTTCATGATTCACACCAGACACGTACAAGCCGTATTACAGAATCTATCAGCAGACAAAGCCACTGGTCCAGATGAAATTCCTTCAATAGTACTTAAAAATTGCTCCTCAGTGTTGGCTCCTGTATTAGCAAAATTTTTCCGCTTATGCATCCGTACCTCAATTTTTCCAGCCCCTTGGAAAGAAGCAAATATGCATCCTGTTTCTAAAAAGGGGGCAACTTCTGATCCATCAAACTATAGACCAATTGCAATAGCTTCCATTCTCGATACAGTTTTTGAGACACTAATGAACAAACACATAGTCAAGCATCTAGAAATCAATAAATTTATCAATGATCGGCAGTATGGATTTAGACAGGAACGTTCAACTGTAGATATTCTTTGCCTTCTTACCCATCAGATTAACAAAACAATAGACCAGCATGGTGAAACACACACAGTAGCACTTGATATTACAAAAGCATTTGACAGAGCATGGCACCAGGCCTTATTGTCTAAGATGTCACACTATGGCCTTGCATCACTGGTTCCTCTAATTTCTTCTTACCTTCATAGTAGAAAAATACGGGTCATGGTAGATGGAACTTATTCTCAGTTTCATTCAATAAATGCTGGTGTACCTCAGGGATCAATTTTGGCACCAACCCTCTTTCTCATACATATAAATGACCTCCTATCTGTCACGCACAACCCAATACACTCTTATGCTGATGACTCGACCCTTCATTGTTCTTTCACATTTAGTACCTCCTTTACATAATTTGATATTATAAATTCCCAAATAAACACAGCAATTTCTCTGAACCAGGACCTTTCTGAAATTAATCGATGGGGACAAAACAATCTGGTCTCATTTATTGCTCAGAAAACTAAATTCATTAATTTCTCCAATAGAAAGAATCCCTCAAACTCTCACATAATTTTAAAATATGATGTCAGTATTCCCATATCCACTACAATTGATATCCTAGATGTTACTCTAAACCCCAACCTAAGCTGGACAGCTTATGTTAAATCCCTTGCTAAAAAAAGCTTTTAAAAAATAGAGCTTATGTACAGAGTTCATGAGTTCTTCACTGACGAGCAGATGGCCTCAATATACAAAAGTCATGTGCGTTCTCAAATAGAATACTGTTCACCACTGTGGAGTGGATGTGGAGCGGTTGCATTGAGGCAGTTGGACAAAATTCAAAATAAAGCCATTAGATTAATCAATAATCCTGCCATAACGCAGGACCTTCCTCCGTTATCAGTACTTAGAGATGTTGCTTCTTTAGCACTATTTTATCGATATTTTTACCGTAAGTTCTCTAACGAACTGGCTTCAATTGTGCCTCCCCTTCACATTTTCTCCTAAAATACTCGGGCAGCTGGGAGCGCCCATGAACTCACACTCTCTCCCCCACAATGCAGAACCTCTGCTTATCAAAATTCATTTATCCCCAGAACTACTACTCTCTGGAATTCACTTGCAGGAAGTTGCTTCCCACATACATTTAATCCTCTCAATTTTAAATCCAATTGTTATAAGTATTTTATGAATGGAGGATGCCTTTGGGCACATGGACTTATTTTTTCTTTGTTTTTCCTTCCTCCATTGATTATAAAAAAAATAATAATAATAATAATTCTTTGGTGTTTGTCTGCTCTGCTACACAATCTAGAACAGCGTACACCTCCGTCCACGCGAGTAAACTGAAATTTTTAACTATGCATCCAGAGCCGGATCCACCACAAAACCTGAATATTGAATAACTGTTCCTTTGCCCACTGGCCACCTGTGCACTAGATTTCATTGAAATATGACAACGACCTTTTGAGATATCTTGTGTACAAACAAACAGACAGGCATGTGTATGGGTATATAAATAGTAGTAGTAGTAGTAGTAGTAGTAGTAGTAGTAATAATAATAATAATAATAATAATAATAATAATAATAATAATAATAAATACATGCCAGTGCTGCTACCTAAGTAGATGCTGTGAAATAGTAATGAGAAAAGTGCAAGTTAATCTTACGTGCTGAAGGATGAACTTGTACATTATGACTTTTCAGTGAAAGGATCACGTAATCTAACGGCATGATAAAAAAAAAAAAAAAAAAAAAAAAAAAACTGAGATCAGGGCGTAAAATAGAATGCACTGTACTTGCCAAGGATCATATGTGACTTTGTCTGCCAGACGCTATTGTGGCAATATGCAGCTGACATATACATGTATATGTTACTGGCAGACTGTGAAATCAGTTATTTCGTGAAATGCCTGATACATTTGAGAAATGATTGGAGACTGAGATGGATTAATTTTGGTTAGGTTAATCGATGCTGCAGTTAGGTTCGGCTGGGATAATCTAAGTTAAGTTTGGGTTAGATTAGGCTAGGTGAGTTAAGTTGGGTTAGGTTGATTTAGATGAACGCCAAAAGTAAATTACCGTCCATCTAAACCTAACCAACCTACCCTGACCTATCTTAACCTAACCTACCTAAACTTAACCTAGATTATCGGTCTAACCTTACCGCTGCCTAAAATAACCTAACCTAATTTAACCCATGCCATTTCACACTCATTATGCGAATTGACCACGCATTTCGCGGAAGGACTGATTTCACAGTCTGCCTGGAATATATATACCAATTATGGTTTATTATAGAATAAAATACAAGATACGTTAACGAGATGAAGGGCTTAATGAATTATACATCCCAAGTGACAAATTATGTATCGGTATGAAAATTAACATTTAGTACAGTAAGACTAACTTACAATGAGATGAGCAGAACAGATATATTTAAAATTCAGACCCTGTAATTTCCTCTCGGCAAGGAAAAAACAATCGAATGGCGTTAGCCAGCAGGAAGTATTGGAGCTACCTCGACCATGAGAGGGTAAATAGTGACAGTACCAAGTATTACATGCTCTTGTGACCCGTTCCAGATTGATTAAAATCGTCGGTCACTAGCTGGAGTAATATGCAAGAATTGTTATGGCCACGAGGGAGTTCAAGACATTACGGTAAATGTGACTGGACGTTGAAGAATACTGATAATGACCAACTTAACCTCTTCGAGGTTATCTACCAAGAGTCACAAGTAGTGGTTGTGAGTGATTACAGTAGTGGTGTGGTGATAATGACTGCTGATAGAGGTGGTGGTAGTGGATGATGACAGCGAGTTTTGATAGTGACTGGCGATGGAATTGGTGACAGTGAGAGGCGATAGTGAGTGATGATAGTTATTGGTCATAGTAAGTGATTACAGTATGAGTATGTGAGTGGTGAAAAGCGTTGTGGTAGTGGCTGATCATAAGACTGATTATGGTGAGTAGTGATAGGACTGCTGGGTGAGTGGTTATAGGACTGATGCAAGAGAGTGGTGATAGTGAAAGGTGAGAGGTGTAGTGATAGTGTGAAGTGATAGGACTGGTGACAGTGATGGTATTAGTTGTGGTGATAATGAGAAGTGAGAGGAAAGGTGAGAGTGAGTGGTGACAGCGGGAGATGACTGCAGTGCTGATACTGTGTGATGATACCAAGAAATTTAATTGTTCCCATCTCCTTCAGACTGACGCATGTCGTGGAGGCTGGACTGTACGATTACTGGGTAGCATCACAAATACCCAACTTCACCGTCTGTCGCTCTGTGTCTAAAATCGCCATTCACAGCCCCCTGTCTCTCAACAGCACTTGGGTAACACAGGCCGATGGTTTCATGAATATAAGCTTGGTAACAAGGTGTTCTGATTTTACTGTGTCCTTCATAGCCGGAATGAGATATATGCATACTCACATAGAGAAATTCTGTTCATTTAGAAGATACAACAATTTTGGCCCGACTTTGACGTATATATTTCATCCACAAGTCAAACAACCATTCCCTGGCGGGTTATTCAGCCATACTGTAAAAACAGGCGATCAAAGTCTAGTGCAAAGGTCTCAGTTTTACAAGCTTTCAAACACAGTTCAGAATTCCGACCATATTTAGAGCAGGTATCCAGTGTGTCAGGAAAATACCAAAAATACCAACCTTGTACTCCCCGCATCTAATGACTGTGACTACTTCATCCATCCTAATATAGCCGAAATTTTCGACATTTTGCAGCCTATCTCTGATAACTCTGTGTCAGAACAAGACAATGCTATGGTTGTACATCATTTCCGAAACACGGTTTTCTGGCTAGCATCTTGTTATGGTGTAAATTGATAATCTTTGACCAAGTTAAAGAGGACAGTGTATACTGCGAAGGGGTTGAAGCAAGGTGCCGGGATTCCTACTGCTCTCTATAAAACACGTTAAGAGTTTTAAGTATTTGGAGGCGACTGTAGAAGAAAAGGGTGAAACAGTACTGGATCTCAAGGTGGGAGTGAAAGCAGCTTGGGCAAAGTGGAGAGACGTGAGTGAAATAATGTGCAATCGGAGAAAGAATAGAAAGTTTAAGCTGAAAATTTGTAGAACTGTGATCAGACCAATCTTGATGAACGGTGCTGAAGTTTGAGCACTGAGATGGAAAGAAGGGGACTTACTGGAACGAAATGAAATGATAATGTTGAGATCGATCTTAAGAACATCCCTACGGGAAAGAGTATGGGACGAAGAAAAAATGAGGAGAACGGGAGTTCTTTGCATAAGAGAAGCTAAGAGAAGCAAGGTTGCGGTGGTACGGCCATGTTTTGAGGACATGTGAAGAAGATCCTGTTAAGAAAACTTTGAGCAAACCGGTTAGAGCGAGACGGTCTAAGGGAGACAGAGTTCGACGAAAGGATGGTTTAAAGCAAGACATGAGAGAGCTTGGTTTGATGGAAGAACGTGCGACGGACAGAATGTACTTAGAGACAACATAATTCGATCCCTTGTAGTAAGGGACAAGGGGATGAAGAGAGAGCAGAGGGATTTCCGAACCCCACTGCCTAAACCCTTCTACTGTAGGCTATGCTCTGTTGCCATTAACTTGGCCTAAGCTACAAGAAAGAATTTACACCATAACATGATGCTAGTCACGAAAACGTATTTCGGAAATGATGTACAACCCCAGCATCGTTTTGTTCTGACGCAGAGCTATGAGATAATAGGCAGCAAAATGACGAAAGTTTCTGCTGTATTAAGATGGATGAAGTAGTCACCTTCATGAGATGCAGGGAGTACAAGGTAGGTACTCTCCTAACCCATTGTCACCTTCATGAGATGCAGGGAGTACAAGGTTGGTATTCTCTTAACCCAGTGGATACCTGCTCTAAATATGTTCGGAAATCTGAACTGTGCATGAAGGCTTCTAAAACTGTGGACCTTTGGCACAGAATTTGATCACTTGTCCTTACAGTAAGGCTGTTTCCAGGTATTGTACTGGCGTTGGTGCGCGGTTTTTGGACGAAACTGTGGTGCGGTAGCACTGGTGAATGGTAGTGTAGTGACAAAATGTCACTGGTGGTTTCCAGAGAATGTTGTGGTGTTTGTGTGTGATCCTGTAGCGTGACTGCAGTGGTGGTGCCAGAGACGGTGGTGCGATGCTGGCGTGTGATGTGACTGTGATGGTGGGGGTGGTTATGTAGCGATGCTGTGGCAAGAATGCAGTGATTGTGCTGGTGTACAGTGGCACTGTTACTTGACCGGTGGTGGTGTGACTTGTCTCTGATGTTGGTACTGTGGTATGACTGCACTAGTGGTCCTGGGACATGGTATGACTGTGGTGATGATGGAGCATTAGGGAGGTGTGTGCTGTGTGGTGATGATGGTGCTGTGAGTTGCTGCTGTGTCGTGAATGTAGTTGCGATTTGTGCTGATCTGTGGTGTAACTGTGGTGATGATTTCTAGGGCATTGTGGCAGTGTTAGGCTGTGGGCTGTTGGTTGCCACGCTGGTCTTCTTCCTCGAGTTGCTCATTGCCAGCTTTACCAGCGATTCCTGGGTTGAACACACACAACATGTGGTCTACTGCTGAGTGGCTACGATGATCTCTTGGCCTCCTGATGAATGACTACTATACTATTCAAGCAAACGTGGGGCCTCCTGATAAATGACAGCTATATTCTTCGAGTAAATGCTGAATGACTACGTCTCAAGCAAACGTGTGGCCTGCTGCTTACTGGCTTCAGTACTCCTCAAGCAAACATGTGGTCTACTGCATGGCTGCTATACTTCTCCAACAATTATGTGGCCCTCTGCTGTATGTCACCAACACCCTTCCAGGATAGGTGCAGACTCATGTTGCATAGCAACTTTAATTTCAGCAAACATGAGTGACCACTGTGCATCAGCACACACATATATAGTTTCATTCAGATCAGTCTTCTTTTGAAGCTAATGATTTTTTCGAGAGACACATTCATCTACTGAAGAAACTGAGACTTTGAGATTTACTTCTGAATGCTCTATAGGGTGCATATAATTTTAACTTATGAAGGTTCTATTAATGCTGAAGGGTGGGCCCAAAGTATAAGAGAAGATTAGCTAATCCAGTTTTACACGTTGGGTCCACCCTTCAGCATCACTAGAACACTCATCAGTACTAGCATTAATTATTTTTTATGTATAATTTTGCTCGGAGATGTCACTAAGAAACGAAAAGGTACTAAATATTTACCAGTAACTTACAGTTATCGTGAAAGAAATGCAAAGATAAGTCGTACCTTGGTTGAGTGTCTTACTTGTGTCAGTTAGGACAATACCTAATATGAAAAGCCTTGTTTATAACAACTTTGAGATTTACATATATATATATATATATATATATATATATATATATATATATATATATATATATATATATATATATATAGTCCCTAGCATATTTATGTTTTGTACTGATTATTATTATCCCAAATATAAATAGCTAAAGAAGACTAAATAGCATATCCCCGCCAATTCCATTGCCATTAAAACGGATTCAGATCCGAATCCAAGGAGATACTGTGTGGAATACAAAGGACCTGGATCCGCCACCAAATTTAATCATTTGTTTATTGACCCATGGCCCACTCTTCCACAAAATTTTATTGAAATTCATTGAGAACATTTGGAGACATTGTGTGAGATACATACGATCCGGATTCGGATTCGAATCAGCCCCCAAATTTACTCAATTCTATCTTGCCCGTGGCCCACCATTCCACAAAACTTCATTGAATTTCATTGATAACTTTTGGAGATATTGTGCGAGATACTCCGGACCCGGATCAGTAGCTGCCACTAAATTCAATCAATTTTCTTTGCCCATGGGCCAACCATCTACAGAATTTCATTAAAATTCATTGAGAACTTTTGGGGATATCGTCTGGACAAAAAGATAGACATATAAACATAGGTGAATACATAACCTCCTCCAACTTCGTTGGCGGAGGTAATTAATTTTACTGAACGACTGATTAGCACACAACAAACCCATCGTCTGACAACACATGCCAGCCCATGCTGTCCAACTGTGTGATTAGTTCTCTCATGTCAATTATTGGTAAATTAAATAATTTTGCTGGACCCATAGACCCTCCATATAATCTCCAAAGGTATCCTTGTTTAGGATCCTTTGGAAGGCCGTTTAGGCCATTATTTTGGCGCTTTGGGGGTTGGTAAAGCAGCGTCCGGGAACTGTTGCATGAGCTGAAATGTTGTCAAGCAATACTGGATTCTTCATTCAGATGTTTATTGGAGTCCGGCGGCAAACAATTTCACTCTTATAGTACTTACTGCACTCTCGAGTTTTGAAATCAACAAACATCATCATTTTCCCCACACTAATGATACTTTGTCATATTTGTTATCGCTGCATATACAGTGCTTATGCCACTCTTCATTGATATGACTTTTTTTTTAATAAGTAGAACAAATTTTGTGAATTACGCCAAAAAAAAAAAAAAATCCTTGAGCACTGGTCCAGGAAAGTATCAGGACACAGTGTTTTGTGTCATAGGAACAATCCATCTGGTAACATAGTGGGAAAATATAGAGTTTGTAACTCATCTCATAACATTTTTCTTTATAAAGGTGGACTAAATCGTAATGATAACATATACCAACTGTTTGAATATCCTGAAGAATCATATATGAAATATATGCCCTCTACTTTGTGTTATTCTTAGGAAACTACAATAAAGCTATGCAATGTGCACTTTACCTTTTCATACACATCCCTTACTTAAAATGATATGTTAGGGTACTGAGCTATTTTAAATACCCATAACTGACTGAAAATTAACCCGCCCCATCCAGGCAGATTTTTAACCAATGACCTCCCCCAATGCCAACAGAGTTTCGATTTTTTTTAGTGTGTGAGCAAAAACTCCACTCATGAGGAACATTGAAAGTTCATAGAGAAATCACTAACCTGAGCTTTAACCCGTCACGTCCCGAGGTTTTCTGCACCTCCGACATCCCCCAGTCCCGAGGTATTTTCGAAAAAAAAAATTTTGGCTAAAACCTTCGCTTTTGGTGAGAAACATCGAAAATTCATAGAGAAATCGCTCACCTGAGGTTTAAAATGCCCAATCCAGGTAGGAGTTCTTCCTTACCTGACTGGGTTTTCTAACATGCTGACACCAAAGAAAACGAGTTCTATAGGAGGGTAACTATTTTATCCACTCATAAACGGTATTTATTTATTTACTTGGTACGAATGTATATGTAGTATGAGAGTATATTGGTTTTCAAGCAGTAATAAAGGCATTATAAGCATTGTTTCACTCACTAACTAATCACCATACTTGACCTTTTTTTGCCACATTACCTGATCATTATTTCTGGCTGCTTCTTCTTCTAATGCTATGTAAACATTGTCCTCCACATTGTCATTGATTGGGGAATCACTCTGGCCCTGAATATCTTTACTAGCCAGGTCACTGGTAACAGGTCCTTTGCCAAGACAATGGCATGAGGGGGGGAGGGGGGAGGTTATGCGGTGTAAGGCACTGTCCCTGGTTGGCATCTTGTAGAGGAATAGAGGAAGGTGTCCCGTGTATACATATGAAGAATCACACGCGAAAATTGAAAATTGTGCAAATTAGGGACCTTGCAATTGCATGACGTACTGGTACGTCGCCGGGACTGGCAAATGCAAATCGTTGCAACGTACCCATATGTCGACGGGATGGTGCGGGTTAAAATGCCAGCACAGGTAACAATACCCTCACCTGGCTGTGTTTTCTATGGGGCCTGCCTCCAGAGAAAACGTGTTCTATGGGAAAGGTAACTGTTCCAAGCCACTCACAATAGGCATTTATTTATTTGGTACGAATTTATATGTAGTACAAAGGTATATTGGTTTTCACACAGTAATATAGGCGATACAAGCATTGTTTCACTCGCCAAACACATCAACAAACCGCACCTTTTTTGCCGACATTATCTGATTATCATTTCTGACTGTTTCTTTATCTAACGCTATGTAACCTTTGTCCTCCACATCGCCATTGATTGGGGAATCACTCTGGCCTTGAATTTCGTACCATGGTGCAACATGTCCTTACTGGCCAGGTCACTGGTACCAGGTGAGTTGCTGAGACAATGGCATGTGAAGGGTGGGGAGGTCACGCACAGTAAGGCATTGTTCCCATATGGCATCAGGTAGAGGAAGGTGTCCCATGTATCCGTACCAAAAATCACGTGCAAAATTTGAAAAATGTGCAAATGGTGGAAATTGCAATTGTGGCAGGTTTATATATGTCATTGGGAGTCACAGTGACAAAACGTTTGGGCGCATATATACATCAATGGGAGTCAGCAGATTAACAGCAGTTTTAGTGAAAAGGTTCTGCAATACCTTGGAGCATATGGCAGCCTAGGCCTATGTATGGTGTTACGAGATGGGAGTAGGCCACACAAGATAAATAAATCTGACTGTGCAAAAACTGAGAAAAACAAAGTGAAAAGGGAAATGAACAAAAAGTTTAGTGATGAAAAACAATAAAAAAAGACACTTACTCCAATCTCTCAACACAGGCCCAAAAGTAAATACAATTAGCTGACGTTAGCAAAGGCAAAATAAACACAATGAAAAAATACCTAATATAATACAAGCTAATAATATTGACAATATTTACAATGAGATAATGAAACACAAAAGAATGAGAAAAACAAGTAACATGATAATACCCTGAATAATCACAGTAAAGTCTGGGAACAAACTTGCCAGTCAAAAGAAATAAAACCATAAAAAATTAGATAATTAAGCTGCACTCCATTGCGGCAAATAATAATGATACAATAACAATAATACTTGCGACTGGATGCTAATATGAAATGATAATATGGTTAGAAATATATACAACACACAAGATAATGCTTCTTGTCCCTCTCTGATCTCCAGTCCAAACACTCCCTCTCCCAATGCCAATCCCATAAAAATTCTCACTCCATTCAAAATTCAACTCATTATATACTATCGGGCTGTGCATGCATCAACACGCAGCTGGGGGCCAGATGAGAAATATGCAGGAAAGAGTTAAGCAAATTAATCTCTCCTCCATAGTCCAAACATTATAACTATCACTGGTGAATACAAATCTTTATGTCACTGTAAGTCACTGATATTTAAAAAAAAAATTTAGTCACACCCGCATCGAGAGAGCAAACAGAATTAACTAAGAATTTATAAATGTGTACACACTAAACAGGCAACAACATGATCAAGTGCATGGTGTACACAGCATCGATGCACATACACACATGCCCAGTGACATGCACACACTATACATACAAACACAATATACACAAAAATATTGACCTAAGAAAGAATTTTCCCTTATGAAAATTCGTTCTTAAGAATGAGACAAACAGTCAGTGATGATATTGTCAATACCCTTAATATGTCTGACATCCAACTGAAACTGCTAAAGGAACAACTCCAATGCATCAATCACTGATTCTTCATCTTCAAATTATTCAGAAATTTGAGTGGGTGAAGATCAGTATATACAATGACAGTAAGTCCAAATGCAGGGACATACACAGAAAAGTGCTGCAGGGCAAGGATCAGAGCTAATAGTTCCTTTTCAATAACAGAATAATTATGCTGAGAAAAAGAGAAAACTTCTTACTGAAATAACAAACTGGATGCTCTACGCCGTGATCTTTGTCTTGCATTAACACAACTCCTGCATCCACATTGCCAGCATCTACAGCAAGTTATTATTAAAGTCTTATTAAAGTTTTGTGGAGCTATAACTGGCTAATTACATAAGATCTCTTTGACTGCATCCAAACTATTCTGACACATCAGTCCAGATGTATTTTCTGTCTTTCTTAAGCAATTCAGTGAAAGGGGCCACTATTGTTGCAAAGTTCTTCTATAAACGACTGTAGTAACCAATACTGCCGAGGAATCTTCGAAGCTCGCGCCTGTTTTGGGGTGCCTGAAAATTCTTTACTGCCTCCACCTTAGAGTCAGGGAGGCACACACAACCATGACCAACCACATAACTAAGGTATTGAACTTGTGCACAAACAAACTTGCACTTCTTTAAATTTGTTACAAAGCGAGCCTCGAAAAGCCTGGACAGCAAAACACCTAGTTCTCTTAAGTGGCTTTCCCAGTCATCGGTAAAGACTACTACATCATCCAAGTATACCACACAATGTTTCATACCACTGACAACCATGTTCATTAACCCGCCCCGTCCCGACGACGTATGGGTACGTCACCACGATTTGCATTTCCCAGTCCCGGCGACGTACCAGTACGTCGTGCAATTGCAAGGTACCTAATTTGCACAATTTTCAATTTTCGCACGTGATTTTTCGTATGTATACACGGGACACCTTCCTCTATTCCTGTACAAGATACCAAGCAGGGACAATGCCTTACACTGCATAACCTCCCCCCTCACGCCATTGTCTTGGCAAAGGACCTGTTACCAGTGACCTGGCTAGTAAAGTTATTCAGGGCCAGAGTGATTCCCCAATCGATGACAAAGTGGAGGACAATGTTTACATAGCATTAGAAGAAGAAACAGCCAGAAATAATGATCAGGTAGTGTGGCAAAAATAGGTCAGGTATGGTGATTAGTTAGTGAGTGAAACAATGCTTATAATGCCTTTATTACTGCTTGAAAACCAATATACTGTCATACTACATATACATTCGTACCAAGTAAATAAATAAATACCGTTTATGAGTGGATAAAATAGTTACCCTCCCATAGAACTCGTTTTCTTTGGTGCCAGCATGTTAGAAAACCCACTCAGGTAAGGAGGAACTCCTACCTGGATTGGGCACTTTAAACCTCAGGTGAGCGATTTCTCTATGAATTTTCGATGTTTCTCACCAAAAGCGAAGGTTTTAGCCAAAAAAAAAAAAAAAATCGAAAATACCTCGGGACTGGGGGATGTCGGAGGTGCGGAAAACCTCGGGACGTGACGGGTTAATCACTGGAATGTTGCCAGGGCAATTATCATACCATACGTCATCACATTACACTGATATGTTTGTCCGTCTGCCACAATACGCGAAATTTCCTTGGCCCGTTCAGTCAAAGGCACTTACCAGAAGCCTTTCTTGAGATCTAACTTGGTATTATAACTAGACAAGCCAATGCGATCGATGCGGTCCTCAAGCCGGGGCAATGGGTATGTATAAGTCTTGGTTAGTGCGTTCACCTGTCTGTAGTCTATGCAGAATCTTGCAGTGTCATCTGGTTTAGGCTGCAACGTCAAAGGGAAACCCCAGGGACTAACACAGGGGGAAATAAGCCCTAGGTCCAACATAGTTACAGAAAAAGATGTAATTCTCCTAAATGGATTGACCACAATTGTGCTAGAGTAACAGAACATAAAACAATAGCGTATAACACTTATACAAGGACCAAAACCAAGGAAGCCATTAACTATTAATAAAAATATCAGAAACCATGCCAAAACTATTATCAATCATTCTAAATCAAACTTTCTACATAGACAAGCTAACAAACTACTAAACAATCCAAATGATAACAAAATATTCTGGTCAATTCTTAATTCATTCAAAACTAACTACCACCTCTTCCATTCCACCGTTACAGTCCCCCAATGGAAATCTAGTAAGTGACCCACGTGGAAAAGCCAACCTTCTTGTTGACATTTTTTCAACAAACTCAACCCTAAATTCAGAAAATCATAATATTCCTGTACTTGATTTTCATTCCCCTCAAATACCTCCTTTCATGATTCACACCAGACACATACAAGCCATATTACAGAATCTGTCAGCAGACAAAGCCACTGATCCAGATGAAATTCCTTCAATAGTAATTAAAAATTGCTCCTCAGTGTTGGCACCTGTATTAGCAAAATTTTTCCGCTTATGCATCTGTACCTCAATTTTTCCAGACCCTTGGAAAGAAGCAAATATCCGTCCTGTTCCTAAAAAGGGGGCAACTTCTGATCCATCAAACTGTAGACCAATTGAAATAACTTCCGTTCTCGGTAAAGTTTTTGAGACACTAATGAACAAACACATAGTCAAGCATCTAGAAATCAATAAATTGATCAATGATCGGCAGTATGGATTTAGACAGGAACGTTCAACTGTAGATATTCTTTGCCTTCTTACCCATCAGATTAACAAAACAATAGACCAGCATGGTGAAACACACACAGTAGCACTTGAAAATTTCAAAAGTATTTGACAGAATATGGCACCAGGCCTTATTGTCTAAGATGTCACACTATGGCCTTGCATCACTGGTTCCTCTAATTTCTTCTTACTTTCATAGTAGAAAAATACGGCTCATGGTGGATGGAATTTATTCTCAGTTTCATTCAATAAATGCTGGTGTACCTCAGAGATCAGTTTTGGCACCAACCCTCTTTCTCATACATATAAATGACCTCTTATGCTTATGACTCGACCCTTCATAGTTCCTTCACATTTAGTACTTCCTTTACACAATTTGATATTATAAAATCCCAAATAAGCACAGCAATTTCTCTGAACAAGGACCTTTCTAAAATTAATCAATGGAGACAAAACAATCTGGTCTCATTTAATGCTCAGAAAACTAAATTCATTAATTTCTCCAACAGAAAGAATCCCTCAGACTCTCACATAATTTTAGATTATGTCAGTATTCCCATATACACTACAATTGATATCCTCGATGTTACTCTAAACCCCAACCTATGCTGGACAGTTTATGTTAAATCCCTTGGTAAAAATGCTTCTAAAAAACTGGGACTTATGTACAGAGTCCATGAGTTCTTCACTGACGAGCAATGGCCACAATATACAAAAGTCATGTGCGTTCTCAGATCGAATACTGTTCACCACTGCGGAGTGGATGTGGAGCGGTTGCATTGAGGCAGTTGGACAAAATTCAAAATAAAGCCATTAGATTAATCAATAATCCTGCCATAACGCAGGACTTTCCTCCGTTATCAGTATGTAGAAATGTTGCTTCTTGAGCACTATTTTATCGATATTTTTACCGTAAGTGTTCTAACGAAGTGGCTTCAATTGTGCCTCCCATTCACATTTTCTCCCGAAATACTTTGGCAGTTGGGAGTGCCCATGAACTCACACTCTCTCCCCCACAGTGCAGACCCTCTGCTAATCAAAATTCATTTATCCCCAGAACAACTGCTCTCTGGATTTCACTTCCTGGGAGTTGCTTCCCACATACATTTAATCCTCTCAATTTTAAATCCAATTGTTATAAGTATTTTATGAATGGAGGATGCCTTTAGGCACATGGACTTATTTTTTTCCTTTGTTTTTCCTTCCTTCATTCATTATCAAATGTAAAAAAAATATATATAATTGAGCTCCTGACGCAGCATGCCAACACGCTGAGGACTGACTTGGAAACGAGCAACTTCACAGGAACATTGCCACTCACATCCACGCCGTGCTGAATCCAATCGATCATCCCAGGGGTAATGTTGAATACTTCCTTGTAAGTTGACAAGAGGGCAACCAACTGAGATGCTTGATCCCCAGGCAGATGTACTAACTTGGAGCTGAGAGTGGACTCAGCCTCATCATTCTTCACCAAACCACAGTCTGAAAACTCGCAGTCCACCTCAAACAAGCCACTATCAACACCCTCCTCAGCAACAGCAGCAGTGGCAGAGACAAGGCGTATGGGGGCCGGAGAATCTGGTGCATGATGACACGGCTTCAGCAATATCCACATGGCACAGTTGGTGCTTCTTCTTTCTATCGGTGGTCTCCACCAGGTAATCGGTGTCTCCAATATGCCACACTACACGGTAATGACTGCTAAACTTAGCGGCCAGCAGCTGACTCTGCAGTGGCAGCATCACCAAAACCTCGCCGCTGACCTTAAACTCCTTCGGCCTGGCCTTTTGATCGTACCACACCTTCATGTTTTCCTATGCCTGCTTGGGATGTTCCCTGGCCAGCTCCAGAGTCTCGCTCATATGGGTCTTGAAAGTCCTGCACATAACGGAATAAGCTCTGGCTCATGGCAAGGTTACTACTCCTTTAATATTAGAGCTTCGTAGCCAACATTTATATATATGTAACTCTTAATTTTTGTAATAGGTGAGTCTTGAGTTAACTGAAGAGCAGGAGGAGTTAAAGATGAATACAGGGAGTTGATCTTGATTTATTATCTTCAGATAAAGTCTAAGTTGACCAGCGTATGTATTATACAAAGACTTATTATACTAAGTAAGCAACGTTGGGTCTGGTTAGTACTTGGATGGGTGACCGCCTGGGAACATCAGATGCTGTTGGCATCCCTACGTGTCAAGTGGGGTTGGTGGAGGATTGGTGCCCCTCCCTGTAAAACAATTAACTCTAAGCCCTTGGCCACCCCGTCTGGGATACATGGCGTCTGGCAATGAGTGAATGAATGAAAAGTATAGTTGGACCCCTCTTCTTATTCGCTCTCTCCACTACCTACCAGTTCTATGGCCTGTCTCCTTCTGATCTCAGATTCCTACATTTCGTGTAGCAGGGGTCGTGTCACGTGTGCTCTACTGTCGTGAAAGCTACTAGAATACTATATGTCTGTGTGTAAGTACTGCTTCTGGTGCACGATCAACATTCCTTCACTTAAAGAGTTGCAAGCTAATTTCCCATTCCCACACCTTGTTTGGTGCTGTGACTATCTATCTATCTATCTATCCATCATGCTTTCTGTTATGATTTGTATTTATAATATGAAGTCCTGACATTGCTCGGTCACGCAGCTGGCGGTCCTCAGACAGCAATCATCATTGACATATGCTAATCTATTAATACATAATATTCTTCATCTTCACTCTTAATACATAATATTGATTATAATATTGATTATAATATTAATGGTAATATTGCAATGATCCAGTAATATTACATTTTAAACAAGTTGTATACATAACTGAATATGGTTAAAGTGGTTATTGTATTAAATTTTGTAAAATGTGTATGTATAATAGTAAAATGCATATATGCAAAAAAATAGTTCAAAGTTAAGATTATGGTAAGAGTTATTAATATTTCATATAGAAATAATGATACTGGTATACTTCTATACCATGTGTCATTCTTTTTTTTTATAATAAAATTAATACTATATACAAAATATGTACACTTCATTCAGGGGGGGTTAACTTGGATGCTAACTCTACCCCCACTAAATACTGACTCCAAATTTGCAATTCTTGCATGCATTCTGTGCATTGCGAACAGCACTACTCCAAATACAATGCAGAAGATTATAAAGGCAGTAGGTGCTGGGCTATACACATAATATAGGTTGAACATACTCAAACTCAAATCTTCCCAGGGCTTCATTGTTTCATTGATCAGTTGCATAGTTTCAAACTTAGGTGAAGTCAGCTTAATACTTGTGCTCATTTTTAAGTCCATATTAGGCAGTGGGTGGAAATGTTTGTGTGTATGATTGAGGATGGCGTAGTGATTGATGGTGGATAAAGTGGACATGGATGGTGTAAATACCGCACAGTAGTCTGGTGCTATGTATAATCCTGATGCTGAAGTATGAGATGGTGGTATATCTGGACAGACTATGTAAACTGATGTGTTATGAGTGAAATAAAAAAACTGTGAGTGCCCGATGCATTGATGGTGTACAAGCTTATCTGGAGCAAAAGTGAAGTTGCAATGATTATGAATATTGTGATTTCTTATGATAGCCATTTCACAAGGGACTGTTTCAGTAGGCTGAAACGTGAAAATGTACGCAGGACAAAGGTGAACAGCATGTAAGGATGTGCGACACTTTCGTTCAATCGTTGATTCACTTGCGAAAGTGACAGTGTTCCGTCTCGTGGAGACCATGATGAGTTCGTTGTCTGTGTTGATGTTGATGATGATCAAATTGTTATTATTCTTAGAAGGGAATGGGTGTATTTCGTATACTGTGAACAGGTCGTCAGTTATGAATGGTACATGAACTATTACTGATGTTGGTGTTAGTGTTGCTTCTATATATGGATAATATTGCATGTATTCCCTACTTCGGAACAAAGGCTTCAATTTATGTTTATTTATGCCTTGACTAATTATCTGATGAAGCTCATGAACTGGAAGTAAGTCAGTCGTGATCTTGCCATCACCTGCATTCGAAATTCCTTGCATGAGTGCCCTGTAACGAACTCTAGTGTTGTCTAATTGGAGTAGAATTGTGTCAATGTGTTCCGTGATGATGGAGAAGTGTTGGAAAAGTGTTATGTTACCTTCCATGTCATTTATTTTATCTACACTTTCGAGAGCTATGTTTTCCGCCTTTTTCAGATTTTTCACGATTGTTTTCATTGCTGAGTTATGTCCTGTGATGAATTTATCTTGGTATGTTAGTACCTGAGCTATTTTATTGAATTTGTTGTTTATTTCTTGAAGATCTTCCTCTGTAGCCAATCCAAAGATGTTCCCAAGAACTGCACCACCCAGATCGAACAAACCGCGCTTTTGGCGAGTACGTGTGATGTTGTTCTTCTCGCTCAATACCTTCCATGAGATGGGAGATCTTGGATCATGAGGAGCATAGTTGACTTAGCCTGTTCTATTTTCCATTTCGCTAACTTCACTATTTCATCCACTTCCTTTGTGTTATGTGCTTGTGAAACATAGCTTCCTATCATGAAGTCCAGGGTTCTCATGGGTCTTGTGATATTTTCTAGGTAAGAAGGTAATTTATTTAAGCAAGCCAGATTTATTTTAGTACTCATGACGTCTTTCACGCTTGACGTTGTGGCCGTTGGAGCTATGAGGCATCCTTGCCGTACTATGTGTTGGGGGTCTAAGTGAGCATACCCTCTTGCTATGTAGAGGAGAATCCATAGCATAAGTCCCTTCATCGTTACCTACTGACCAAAGAAAAAAAATCTATTAATTTTCTAATATGGTCATGCTGTGGTCGATGATAGTGATGATGTGCGTTACGGTTGACTAACGTAGAACAATGACTTGATTATTATTTCATTAATGGAAGTTTAAATCAATATTACCTACTGATTAAAAAAATCTATTAATTTTCTAATATAGTCATGCTGTGGTCGATGTTGTGCGTTACGGTTGACTAACGTAGAACAATAACTTGATTGTTATTTTATTTATAGAAGGAGTTTAAATCGATATTTAAATCTCGTAAATGATGTACTGTAGATTTATTGGAACAGTTGCACCTATGTTTGATTGTTTGGTGTATGACCTTAATTTATTTTTGTAATTATTGTTGTTTTCTTGATTGGTTTCATGAGTTACGTTCGCTTGTTCGGTGGTATCTGAGGCTGTGTAATTATTGGATAGTTCCCTTGAAACTCGTTTTTAATGGTCAATATGAACTTGTTTCTCTTCGCCACTTGACAGTAACTTAATTAAAACTTTGTTTGCTTTTATGTTAATTACTCTGTATGGGCCCTCAAATTTTGGGAATAATTTATTGTCTCGTATGAATGATACCGTAAACAATGTCTCCTAAGCTGATAGGTGAATCTCTTGCCTTCTTGTTAAATGCCTCCGTCATTTCTTCGTTGGACATCGTTAATTGTTTTTTGACTCTTTTGTGTATGTCCTGGAATTCAAGTAAACGGAGTTTAGAGTAATCATCGTAATTGTATATGGGCAGACTGTCACCTTCTAGGAGCTCATATGGTAGTTTATTATCTGTCCTATATATAATGAAATGTGGTGTGTCACCTATAGATTTATCTATAAACCCATTAATTGAGGCTTCTACTCTAGGAATCCAATCATCCCAGCCTGCACAATTTTAATTGAGAATGTGCCGTAGTACATCTAATACTTTTTTGTTTTGTCTCTGTACTAACCCATTAGATGCTGGGTGACAGGCTAAAACGTTAACCTTTTTGATACTGTATTGTTTACATATTTCTTGTAAGATATCAAAATTAAATTCTCCTCTATTATCACTTATTAGTACCTTTGGGGTAGTAAAGCGACATATTACATTATCTGTTATTGCCTTTCCTACTGTCTCTGCTGTTTTATCTTTAATTGGAGCTAAAATTATATAACGGGAAAAATGATCCGTTGCTACGAATAGGTACTGGTTATTATTGTATGATAATGGCATCTTGAGTATATCAACCGCGACAACATCCCATGGTTGATGTGGTACAGGGTAATTACCCATCGCTGCAGGTGAAATTGGGTATCCTTTGTGTTTTGCACATGATTCGCATCTGTCTATATGATTGTTTATATCTTTTCGTAATGATGGCCAGTAATATAACATTTGGGCTTGTTTGAATGTCCTATCCTTTCCAGGATGTCCTGCATGTGGGCTATCGTGTATCGTTCGTAATACTTAGGGTATCATGTTATTAGGTACTACCAATTGGTTATTATTTCTTTGGCATTTTGGTTGTCCTGGGTTGATCTTGTACAAAGTATTATTGACTATTGTGAATTGTTCGAGTGGTACATGTAGTTTGGGTAATTGTATGTCATCTCCACTTTCTAACTTGTATATAACTTTAGACCATATTGGATAAAGTCTTTGTGCTTTTGCGATATCATCGTGGTTTGGGATGTCTCCTTTGAGATTTAATGCCGTGACCTGAATTGTGTTCGGGTTCCTAGATAATGCATCGGCTACTAGATTCATTTTACCTTGTATATAATGAATATGTACATTGTAGTTTTCTCCTGTACATTTCCATCTTGCTCTCCTCCCAGAGAGGAGTTTTTCTTCAAACATACCCACTAGCGGTTTATGGTCAGTGAATAAATGTAATTCGTAACCATATACCAAGTCTCGAAACTTTTGTAATGCAAAAACCACTGCAAGTGCCTCTAAGTCTGTTGTGCAATAATTTTTCTCTGCACCTTTTATTTGTCTGCTGGCAAATGTAATTGGTTGATTCTGTCCTCTTTTATCTTCTTGCATCTGCACAGCCCCTAATCCTTTAACTGATGCATTTGTACATATAATAAATGATTTTGTGAAATCCGGATATGCCAAACACGGTGCATTTGTTAGTTTAATTCTTAGTTTGGTAAATGCTTGTTTTTGTTCTTCCCATTGGAATATAGCATCTTTTTTGAGTAGTTGGAATAGAGGAAAGGCTATATGAGAGAATTGTGGTGCGAATGACCTATAATACCCAGCTAGACCTAAAAATTGTCTAACCTCGTCATTCGTAGTGGGTTCAGGAAAATCTCTCACTGCCTGTATTTTGTCATCAGTGGTGTGAATACCATTAGAACTTAATTTGTGGCCCAAGAAATTTATTTCCTTAAAGCAAAATTTGCATTTAGAAAGCTTAATTTTTAAACCAGCATTACCAAGCTTTTATAAGAGTAGGTCTAATTTCTGGAGATGTTCTGTGATATCTTTTGTTGCGATTATAGTATCGTCAAGATAAACAAATATTCCTTGTCCCAGAATTCCGGACAATGAACAATACGTAATTCATAAGACGCTGGAATGTGCCAAGGGCTGTCCTCAGTCCCATGGGCATCCTTCTATACTGATAGTGTTCTCTATTTGTGGAAAAGGCAGTGTATTTACGTGACTCCTGTTCAACAGGAATTTAATGATAACCGCTTAGCAGATCGATCGTGGAAAATACATTGTTTTCTGGTCCAATATTCTGTAGGATGTCGCTTAGCAATGGCAAGGGAAATCGGTCTGGGATTGTGTGATTGTTTAGTTTACGGCAATCTACTACCGCACGCATTTCTCCATTTCGTTTGGGCACGAAGAATAATGGTTCATTCCACGGAGAGACTGATGGTTCAATAATTCCAAGTTTTAACATTTCATCGACATACTGGTTTGCGAGTGTACGCTGAGATTGTGGGATCTGGTGGGCCGGTACAAAAATTGGTGTACCTGGGTGCACATTAATCTTGTGATTAATCAGGGTAGTACACCCTAATTGTTCTCCGGGTAATGCTATGGTGTCCCTGTGTGTTTCCAACAGGGTTAACAAATTATTTTCTTCATCAAATTCACCTGAGTGAATTAAATTCTCTGTTATGCTTTCTCTATCCATAGATTTTATCTCACTTTTCACTCCAGCTACAACTATTTCCTTCACATGGGCGGGACATTTTTCATTATTAACTATGCATGTCCCCTTTTTCAATTGTACTTCCCCATTCATGTGATTAATTATGAATATCTGAGTTTGCCCTTCGTCGTTCATCTGACATAATGCTTTTTCTATTGACAATCCCTTTACTTTGCATAATTCTTCTAAGACAAGAACAGTACTATTCCGTAATTTTCTCTTTATGGTAACTTTCATATAGGAGTTAGGTGGTATAACTAAATCATTGGTGAGATGGGTGGAAAAAACTGATAAATCAGCATCGTTACCTGGGTGTCTAGTCCTGGAGGCTGGGGGGGGGGGGTGAGTGGATCTATACACTCATCTGTTTGTGTATGTTTGTTTAAGCTTTCATTATTACCAATTCTTTTTTGTTCTCTTTTACTAATCGGTGAGGGCTCTGATGGTATTTCCTCTATGAATTCATTATCAAAGTCTATTCCATTCATTTGTAGGAGTAAAGTTATTTTCTCTGTTCTCATGCATCTTAAGCCCAGTAACATCTGAGTTTTAATTGCTAAGTTTTCAACGATATAGAAAAATGCAAAGATTGATTTCCTTTCTGGTCGTTCTGGAGCTGCTGACAATAGTTGTGTTCCTCGGGTTCTGTCCTATCATCATCTTTCATCCTTCTGTCCATCAGTGACATTGTAGCTGTATATCTAACCCTGTCCACTTAAATGTTGTTGACTTCACCTTTCACCCTTCCATTCGCATCTTATAGTGTCCATCTCAGCAGCCACTTCAACAAACACGGGATGAGGCTATGGCACACCTAATATCTGACTTGGCTAATATATCTGATAAATATAAAAGTTGCTGTTTTGAATTCCTCAAAAACTCAGTTTTTGCCTCTTTCGACCAGTCAGAAACATTTGCAGGAGTAACTTCGAATATGTAACAATATCCAACTCAATCCTGCACCATCACTGAACGTGCTTGAATATTCAGTGTCTCGCTATTATCAAATTCCAAGAGATTAGCACTCCTCCCCATTAACTCTCATCCTCTGACCAGTTCCCTGCAGCCTTTGTTTCTCCAGCCTCATGAAATACGGCAAAGTCAACTCCCTGGTATCGACAGGTGTCATCACCGCTTTCAGAAGTCGATTGTGGTACTTTGCCTCACAGCTGATATTTTCCTATCGCTGTTCCCGAGTCAGTTCCACAAGCAAAGCACCGTGGCAAAATAGTCCACCCGCAGTCAAACCAGAATTCGAGGGAAGTACAGCAGCAGCACAAGACTGTTTTGTCACGGGCTTTGAACGTCCAGATTTCACAGTTATTACTCGCATTACAAATCTTGCATGCCTTGTTAGTGACGACTCTTGTTGTTGTCAATGTGTTATTTCCTCATCGCTATACCTCGACTTTCAGTTATGTAGCAAGATTGTAACGAGTGGCCGGATTCAGCAACATTTCCTACTGCTAAACCAAGTATCGCAGCAATCAGTACTGAGTGTATGTATGTATGTTCAGTCTCTCTCTCTCTCTCTCTCTCTCTCTCTCTCTCTCTCTCTCTCTCTCTCTCTATTTGTCTGTCTATCTATATACTCGTGTATGTATATATATATATATATATATATATATATACTATGAGTGCATGTATGTATGTCCAGTATGTCTATGTGTGCTTATAAATTGCCAAAAGTGTTGATACATTAAAATTAATTGGTGCTTTACCTTTCGAAACACTACAAACACCCATCATTGGCTTTTGATATACATATGAGCATTTTTGTATTTTCTGCCGCAAACCAAGGTTTTGAATACTTTACTTGTATATTTAATTTTTTATTGAGACGAAAAATTTGTAGTTTTTCAGCCTCTTTTTTTTTTTTTTTAACAATTGGACAAACATGTAAGCCTCGTAGAACTGAAGGGAGAGAGGGGAACTTCCGTGCCCATGTCTAAATAGCAGTGCTTCCCATGTGATTAATCCAACTATTTATCTGCCGTCCACCAGTGTTGCCCGCTAGGTTCTTTGTAAAAGACAATGAATTAATCTTTGTTCGACTTGAAAAGTTACTCCAGTTCATACAAATCCAATAATGCTATAGACTGTAACCTAACAAAGCCAGTCTGTAAGATTGTAAATAGATATCTAATACAACTCTGTAGACCTACCGAAATCCATTTTTAACAAGATGATTATGCGTAGGGTATTTGCGATTCGACGTGTGTGGTGGTTCGAGAGAACTGCACATGGTGACAGACCGGATCCTGCCTAAGTATATACTCATATTACATTATCATGCACAAACGGAACAGTATAGTGCTGTCACAGAAGACAGGTCGTCAACTTTACATAAGTAATTGTCCAGTAGTTTGATCCAGGTTGAGTCAGAAATAGTTTGCTTATTTTAATTTTGTTTAAAGAATCTTTTTGGTCTTCCATAAGATCCAGCAACATGTCATAATAACGCCGTATTTAATACCATTATGGTACATCATTTCTGAATGTGACAAAATATATTCCATGTAAGCGACAATTACTACTACAGAAGTGGTGAATGTGAAGATGTGTGGCACGTTGAGTAAAACCGTTGAGCCTCAGTGGAAGCACCATCACCAGACTTATGTCCAGAGTCTGGCACACAAAATAACAGAACTAAAGCCAAGGTCAGTGTGAACAACAAAATAGGAGAGTACATATTCGATGTACAACATAATTAAATAACCCGAATGCGGCAGTGTATTCTTCCTCGAATTACCTTAATACCAAGAGAAGCGGGCAAGAAAAACAGAGACAATCGTACACAGTAGTACCATTCACCAAGAGGGCGTGTGTGTACACACACACACACACACACACACACACACACACACACACACTGTGCT
Source organism: Coenobita brevimanus (assembly GCF_032717465.1). NCBI lineage: Eukaryota > Metazoa > Arthropoda > Malacostraca > Decapoda > Coenobitidae > Coenobita > Coenobita brevimanus. Next base: position 18,151,010 of record NC_137055.1, read on the forward strand.
TCCGCATCGTTAAGACTTGTAAGCAAATTGCGAAGTTCTACGTATATTAACAGGTAATGTCGATGTCAAAGTCAATTAAAATGTTTTAATTCAGTCCAGGTGCATTCATAGGTCACATACCTGGTTCTGAGTCATCACAATTGTAGTTTCCTGGGTCTCGTCCACTAAACAAAATCCAAATTTTAGTTCACATTCCCCATTTTACAGCACATATCCATCCAAACATCTTCACTCTACTCATTCCCACCACCAATCCCAGCCCCCAGCACACGAAGATACCCATTCACTTCTTCCCCATTATTCATTAACCCCTACCAACTTACTTCCACCTCACTGGAAGTTGTTTTTAGAAAGGTATGTGTCCGGTGTCGAGAGATGAGGAGAGATGATATTTTTTGGTGACCACAGCAATACATATGTGAAGCCACAGTTGCGTTCTGGTAGAGTGTTTTCTTCCCACTGTTCCTCTGTCCCAGGTTTAGTAATTAAACCCTCAGTGATTGATGGAAATTTATCAAACTTTTTTTTTTTTTTATGTGTCCGACTCTGGGCATAGGCTTCACAGCCTGCTATCAAGGCCCAGTAGTCCTCCTACATACCAAACACCTCCACATGTCATAATTTCGGCGCTAACACCCACAATCCATATTGAATACATGCTAGGGCTGTCTCATACAGGACTGGTGTATTGGTATTAGCGGGGGTATTTTTACGACACGTCGGCGGGTCTTCTCGTAGATTAGGAAAGCCTGATTTAATGAAATTCAAACCCTTAAACTGTTCCCTGCCCCAGCCGGGATTTGAACCTGGTCCGTTAGGACTACAGGCCACCTCTCTAATGACTGAGCCACCGCCTCCCCCAACTGAGGATATGTTCCTGGATATGCCAAAATGATTCACTTTGTCGGCCTATGCCGTTGACAAACACTGATTCTGAAAGACATTTTCAGATGCATTATTTTCACTATAAACATCTTTTCTCTCGGGTACTTGGCTAGCATGAGGAAGTATTGATTCTGGCTGTCTTTTCCTGCAACGGATCTCATCTTTTCTGAAACCTCCATTGGTTGGGTTAACAACGTGTATTTCTGCTAATATCTAAATCTAGGGTTGATACTACTTACGGTTCTATCTCAAAGAAGGTGTTTTAGTATGTCATTACAGTGACTCTCACATACTTGCACTCTGATGAGATTGCTTCAGTGACATACACAGACTCCTTCACTCAGAAATGCTATGGCGAAAAAGGAGCAGAATCTGCATAAATTTTCACTGCAACATTTTAGAAACGCCCCATGGGGGTAGGGGGGTTTGTCAAGAATACTCCCCCAGTATCCCTGCTTGTCGTAAAAGGCGACTAAAAGGGTTGCGGAGGGTTAGTGCCCCTCCCCGGAAAACAACTAACTAAAAAAAACAAACAATAAGCCTCGGACAAGGACTGACCAAACGTTGACGACCAAGGACCGGACAAAGGACATTGCAATTGGAACGTGGAATGTAAGGGGAGCAAATGATGAGGTGAAAGAGAGAGAGATTGTCCAGGTGCTTGAGGATGCGAAAGTGGATGTATGTGGAATAACTGAAACAAAATGGAGAGGAGAAAGTGTGAGAGAATGGGAGTATGGATGGGGTATATGTGCAGGAGTAGGTGAGAATAAGAGGGCAAAGGAAGGAGTATGTATAGTTGTGAGTAAAAGATGGAAGAGGAGCATAAGACAGTATGGATCAGTTGGATCAAGAATTGTGTGGATAAAGTTGAAAGTTGGAATACAAATGTGGGCGATTGTGTGTGTGTATGCGCCAACGCAAGATTGTGCTAGAAGAGTGAGAGAAGAGTTCTGGACAAATGTAGAAGTGTGCATGGAAAAGTTTGGAAGGAATGATAGAGTGTTTTTGATTGGTGATATGAATGGTAAAGTTGGGAATGTGAAGGTGGATGGAATAGTTGGTGAGTGGGGTGTGCCTGCTGAGATAGATGAGAATGGGAGTGCGTTAGTGGACATTTGTGCTGGGAGGGGGTTGGTGATAGCCAATACCCTCTTCAGGCATAAAATGATCCACAGGTATACATGGCGAGTGATGAGAAGGGTGGGCGGTGAATTGAGTGAAAGGAAGGCAATGATTGATTATGTGTGTGTGGATGAAAGGATGCGAAGATGTATATTGGATGCAAGAGTTTATAGAGGTTGGGGGAGTGGACTTTCTGACCACTACTTGGTGGTGGCCAGAGTTAAAGTTCAAGTAAGATAGAGGAATAGAAGAAGGGAAGGACGAGAGGAAGGAGTAGTTGCAAGGGGAGTGGAAAGGTTACAAGAGGATGAGAAAAAGGCAGAGTATAAGAGAGAAGTGGAGGAACGATTGGGCAAATATGAGCTGGAGCAGATGGGGGACGTGGAAGGTGTGTGTAGAATATTTACAGAAGAAATATGTGCAGCATGTGATGTGGTGTGTGGAAGGAAGAGAAGACGGAGGGGGGTGCAAGGAACAGCGTGGTGGACTGAAGAGGTGAAACGGGCTGTGGCACAAAAGAAGAAAGCATACAATGAATGGATGAGAAATAGGGGCGTGGAAGAAGTTGAGAGGCGGAAGAGAGAGTTATGTGTAGAAAGAAAGAGAGAGGTGAAAAGATTAGTAAGAGAGAGTAAGAAGAGAGTGGATGAGGAATTTGGAAGGAATTTGAGTGTAAAGTGGAGGGACTGTAAGAAAATGTTCTGGAAAGAGGTGAAAAGAGTAAGACATGGTGGAAGTGAAGTTAGCAGGGGAGTGAAAGATAAAAATGGTAGATTACTAATGGAGAAGGGAGAAAAAGTGAGCAGATGGAGAGAATACTTTAAGGAATTGTTGAACGTGGAGGATGGAAATAATGCGAGTATAAGTGGCTGGGGAATGGCTGGAAGAAGGAGGGAGGTGAGAAGACAGGAAGAAATCAGTAGGATAGAAGTTGTGGAAGCAATGAAGAAAGCTAAATCAGGGAAAGCCCCAGGAATTGATGGAGTGTGTGGTGAAATGCTGAAGCATGGGGGAGAGATAGTAGTAGAATGGATGTGGAAGATGTGCAGATTGGCCTGGGAGTAAGGTAGAGTCCCGGAGGATTGGAAGTCAGGTATAATTATTCCATTGTACAAAGGAAAAGGTGAAAAAGAAGTGTGTGGTAATCATAGGGGCATTTGTCTTCTTAGTATAATAGGAAAAGTATATGGTAGGATACTTATTGACAGAGTTAGAGAAAGAACAGAGAAATTAGTTGGAGAAGAACAGGGAGGCTTTAGGAAGGGAAGAGGTTGTGTAGATCAGATATTCATTCTCAGATCTTTAGTGGAAAAGTTTCTAGAGAAGGGAAAGAAGCTGTATGCGGCTTTCATGGATTTAGAGAAAGCATATGACAGAGTGGATAGACTAGGATTGTGGAAAGTGTTAAGAATATATGGAATAGATGGGAAGTTGTTGAATGCTGTGAAGAGTATGTACGATGGTGCGAAGGCTGCAGTGCGTGTGGATGGTGAACTAATTGAATTTTTCTCTTTGAGAGTTGGGTTGAAACAGGGATGTGTCATGTCTCCGTGGTTGTTCAATCTGTACATGGGTGGGGTAATAAAAGAGGTACAAGGTAGGGTAGTGGATGTTGGAGTGGCCCTGGTGAGAGAGGATAGTGTTTGGAAACTCCCTGTACTGTTGTTTGCAGATGATACCATGTTGTTGAGTGAAGACGAAGGGGAGCTGCAAGGCTTGGTGGATGAGTTTGAGAGAGTGTGTAAGAAACGGAATCTAAAGGTGAATGTAGGGAAGAGTAAAGTGATGGTCTTTGAGAGAGGTGAAGTCAGTGAATGTACAGCGAGGTTGGATGGTGAGGAATTGGAAAATGTGAGTACGTTTAAGTACTTGGGTAGTGTGATGAGTAAGGATGGAGGTTTGGAGGGTGAAGTGCTTGAAAGGGTACAGCAGGGAAGAAAGGTTGCTGGTTCTTTGAAAGCAGTGATAAGAAACAGGGAAGTGAGCATGGAAGTGAAAAAGTTACTACATGACAGTATTGTGATACCAACTCTAACGTACGGAAGTGAAGCTTGGACGTTGTTGGAAGGACACAAGTCAAGAGTGAGAGCCGTGGAAATGAGTTATTTAAGAGGAGCCTGTGGAGTCACATGGAGAGACAGGCTGACGAATGAGGATATAAAGGAGCGTTGTGGTGTTGATGTTGATGTGATAGGAAGCGTTATGAGGAATACACTGAGGTGGTTTGGCCATGTGGAGAGGATGGAGGGTCAAAGACTGACGAAGAGAGTGTATGTGAGTGAGGTGTAGGGGGAAAGAGGGAGGGGGAGGCCGAGGATGAGATGGAGAGATGGGGTGGAGAGGTATATGAGAGAGGGGGGTGTGAGTTGGGAGCAGGGGAGTGAAATGGCGGGGGACAGGGCGACTTGGAGGCGATTTGTTTGTGGCCACCCCAAACGGGAGTGAGACGTCTGGCAATAGATAGATAGATAGATTTTAGAAACTGAACTTCATCTGTGCGCATACCATGTGTGTGGTCGTGTCATTGCACTGACTAATTGGTGATATTTTTCTGGCTGAATCAGTTTTCATTTATGCCGCTTCAGACACAGTTTTACTGTGCACAGAATACTGTTGTTGCTTACTCGTATCCCACTTATGGAAGCTGGCATAATTACAGTATTTGTCTCCATTCATCATTTTCCAATAAATCCGTCCTCGTTCTACCCCGTCCACAAATACTCTCAGCTGACCTTATGTCACCTTCATCTCATTCGCTTGACTCACTCATTCCATCTTTTTGCAGAATGCGTGTAGATGTAAAGGAAATATTAACTCTTAGGCTAAGGGGACTCTGGTGCATGGGTGCCCCCCCCCCTCACAGGATTATTTTTTTTTCCAGTCTACCAATCTGCACATTTAGTCTAGCCAAATAGTAGAAAACATCACACACACACACACACACACACACACACACACACACACACACACACACACACACACACACACACACACACACACACACACACACACACACACACACACAAATATACTTACTTATTATGCAGCGGTGTTTACTGATGTTTATGGCACGTTTAACAGTTAATTGTATAATAGCTGAAACTGGTTTGTAAAGAACCCCCCTCCCCCAGTAATTTCGTTATCTAATAAATATGAGTGTAAAATAACTGTGTATTTCTCAATTAATCACCACATACCTATTCTTTGAATATTTTCAAATGCTAGTACTGGAAGTGAAACCTGTAAATATACTTTCTTGAATTGTGTAGGTATATCGTCTAACTTATCGTCATTACAGTACTGTACATATTTTTATGTTATAAATCTCCCTCCAAACCAACCTAAAACACTTACAGAATTATCAAGTTCAGTTAAGAATTTCACTTAACTCATCCCTTATGTATTTCATACTTCACTGTGCACACTGCAACAATCCTATACACACATTATCCCTTTGTAACAGCTTCAGCGTCACTGCGGGAAAGGTGGCGAAACGTGGCAACTTTGGAAACCCAGCTAATCTGTAGAAAACAAAAATGAACCAAAGGGATTTTATCAGTGACATAAATCAAATATAAAAGTACACATATTTGCCCTGTAAACTGCCCCTGTCCATTCAAATGATCACTTCCATGCACAGTGACAGTGGAGTTTATTTCGACTATCATAAATAATACTGTACTTATATTTCAAATAAAAGGAGATGACAGTGTACCATTCCACCGACTGATTTATGTATTTCATCCTGTACTAATTGCTGTTCTTATATAAGCTATGTCTCATCAATTAAAGTCTGATCCGTTTCATATCAGAGAATGGATTACTATACAGTACATTCCCAGAAGAGTGACGGCTGGAATTTTAACTGGCGTCATCACCTGATGGACAGAAGGAATCTCCTAGTAGAGAGACACTGACGATGAAGTAAAAATAAACACTCATCTTTTCATATTCTATGTAATTATAAATTCGGATTTATACAGTCTTACAGTTTCTGTACGAATGTATAAACTTTTTTGTTTTGTTTTTAACCGAAGGGTACATACAATTTTGAAATAAGGTGAAGAATCAGCAGGAGAGAGAGAGAGAGAGAGAGAGAGAGAGAGAGAGAGAGAGAGATGGTGTTTCCCAGAGCTAGACCCTGTATTGGATCATTTAGCCCCGCTAGGTTACTGTACAGGAGCGCGCTACCAATCCCGGCACGGCAGTCCCGGGCGAGGCTCGAGTTTGCAATTCCCTGATTACGAACTTGATGCTCTACCACTGAGCCACCGTGCACCCAGAGAGAGAGAGAGAGAGAGAGAGAGAGAGAGAGAGTGATGTTACTTTTCAGAAAAAAACAAAATTTCATCAAACTTATAATCTCTTATGTCTCATTAATTTTATGAACCCGAATTCTAGCACTTTGCGAACATCAGCAAATGCATATGAAGGAACTCATGGATATCCATTTTTAAAAATGGATATCTGCGAAACATACGGTCTTAATCTTGAATTACAAGCATTCACATAGGCGCTTCTTCAGTTGAAGTAAACTATTGTCTTGTACTACAATATAATTGGCCTGATAAACTACTCTAATGGCTGTGATGTGATTGTATTTTTCTTACTCATCAGTACTTGATAATAAAATTGAATTCTGAGTGAGTTTAATTATGCCTGTGGTAATGAAAACTCATTGAAGTTCATCCCTTTTTCTATTTCGATTTCTACTTTTTACAAATTATATTTGTCCCAGTGGTTTGCAAGGTTTGTCTCTTGTACTCTCCTGAGACTACATTGCTAATATATTATTTTTTTTTTGTTTTTTTTATGACACATCTCACACCCAAACACAGAACAAAACAAGTATTAGTTGAGGAAACAGAATCACCTTAAAAAAAAAAAAAAAAAAAAAAAGCCCTTTGCATTGACGGTGGTTTTATAAATGTGTACAAAAACGCATTGTCGAGTATGAAGAGGATCCATCTGTACACATGGAAAATATGATTCCATAAGAGATATTTTAGGGTGTTAGAATCTTTTCTGATGTTTATAGAATGTTTAACACTTGAACCATCCATCCATCATCCAATCCTACGTTGCCCCATGAGGAGCGTAGGAGCCCGGCGCTAGGCAGTTGGTCCTGACATTTAAGATGACAGTGACCAGCCTCACTCATCCATGAATGACATCATGTGAGCAATAAACCCTAACCACCCTTTGGATATAAATCTTCACCGGCTCAGTCCGACTGGAGCACCTTAATTACCCACTAAACCACCAGGCGTCTGGTGGTTTAACACTATAATTGTATAATAACTGAAACTCGTTGTGAGTAGACCACTGTAATTACGTTATGTAATAAAATATGAGTGTAAAATACTTGTGCACTCCCCATCTAATCACCACAGATCTCTTTTTTGAATATTTTCAAATGCCTGTCGTGGAAGTGAAACCTGGAAATAAACTTTCATGAATTATGTAAGTATATCATCAATCTTATCCTCACTACAATTCAGTACATATTTTTATGCTATAACTCTGCCTCCAAACCAACCTAAAACAGTTACAAAATTACTTATCTCTTATGTATTTCATACTTCACTGTCCACACTGCAACAACCCCATACACACATTATCCCCTTTTAACAGCTTCTGCATTACTGCGGGAGAGGTGGTGAAACGTGGCAACATTTGAGACCCAGACAGTTTGTCAAAAAAAAAATATATATATATATATATATATATATATATATATATATATATATATATATATATATATATATATATATATATATATATATGAACCAATAGGATTTTATCATTGGCACAAATAAAATCAAATAAAACTACACATATTTGCTACTTTGAACTGCCCCTGTCCATCCAAATGATCATTTACATGCACAGTTATAGTGGGGTTTACTTCTGTTATCATAAATAACACTGGCACTTATATTTCCAATAAAACAAGATGACAGTGTACCATTCCACCGACTGATTTATGTATTTCATCCTGTACTAATTGTTATTTTTATATAAGCTATATATCATCAATTAAAGTCTGATCCATTTCATATCTGAGATTACTAAACTTTCCCAGAAGAGTGACGTCTAGGATTGTAATTGGCGCCATCACCTGATGGACAGAAGGAATCTACTAGTAGAGAGACACTGACGATTAACCAGAAATAAACACTGGTCATCTTTTAATATTTTACCTATGTAATTATATATTCAATTTATACAGTCTTACAGTTTGTGTACGAATGTATATCCCTTTTTTAGTAACCGAAAGTTCATAGAAATTTGAAATAAGATGGAGAATCAGCAGGAGAGAGAGAGAGAGAGAGAGAGAGAGAGAGAGAGAGAGAGAGAGAGAGCGTTACTTGTCAGAAAAAAACAAAACTTCATCAAAGTAATGATCTCCCACGTCTCATTTATGAACCCAAATTCTAGCACTTTGCGAACATCAGCAAATTAATATGAAGGGACTCATGGATATCCATTTTTAAAATGCTTTATCAGTCGATATCTGTCAAACATACGGTCTTAATCTTGAATTACAAGCATTCACATAGGCTTTTCGTGAGTTGAAGTAAACTATTGTCTTGTACTACAATATAATTGGCCTGATAAACTACTCTAATGGCTGTGCTGTGATTGTATTTTTCTTACTCATCAGTACTTGATAATAAATTTGAATTCTGAGTGAGTTTAATTATGCCTGTGGTAATGAAAACTCATTGAAGTTCATCCCTTTTTCTATTTCGATTTCTACTTTTTACAAATTTTATTTGTCCCAGTGGTTTGCAGGGTTAGTCTCTTGTACTCTCCTGAGACCACATTGCTAACTATTAAAACAAAGTTTTTTTTTTTTTTTTACTTACACATCTCATACCTAAACACCTAAACACAGAAATAAACAAACATGTAATATCTAAGGAGACAGAACTACCTTCAAAAATTTACATAATCCATTGCATTGATTTAGTGATTTTGCAAATGTGTATAGATATGCATTTTCGGGTACGAAGAGGATCCGTTTAAACACATGGAAAATATGATTCCATAAAAAATAGGTTAGAATGTTTGGTTTGGTTAGCATAAAACAGGTTAGGTTAGGTTAGGACAAATAAGGTAGTGTTTAACTGCGAAAATTTACATTAGGTTTAGATAAACGGGCACTGTTAAGAGATTTTTTTTTTTTCAATGGTGTTCTGAGAATGCATCCATCTGTTTTCCTTCACCACCACGAAATGACATCCGTTAGAGATTTTAAACAGTTACACCTTTTCAAAAGCTTTTCAACACCCTTAAAATAATAAAAGAAAAAATCGATACATGATAATGCACACGCAAAATACAAAAAGAATTCAATCAAGAACAAAGGTAAAGGAAACCAAAAACTGAAGAAAACTACGAAATAAGGTGGTCTTATGTTTCCTTAAATGTTACCGAGAGAATAATGCAAACAACATATGTTCGGTGATAAAGGCCGTGTTTAGCAGGGTTACAAATATTTAACGCGTGGGCTGCGACTTCCCACTCATGAGTTGGGTCTAGAGGGCTGCAATATACGTATTATGTTTGAGATTTTCAAACTACTACGACAACGTTTCTGAAATGATCAAACTAGTACCACAACGTTTCTGAAATGATCAGCATCATGTTAATATGGCTTATTAAGCTAAATACCATCCCTAATCCCCACCACCAAGGTTAAGTCTAGAGTTAAAGAAACAGTGGTCACCACGAGATAAATTCTGGCACTTCCTAATCCGCTTACCACATTGTTAACAGTTAAGTAAGGATCAACCTGTTACGAAAAAAACGGCATTTGATGCTGAAATTGACTCTCAGTAAATCTACTCTCAGGCTGACAAGGGCTTAGGGAAGACAAGGTATGAAAATCAAAGTCTTCAAACTGGCACACAACACAAAATTATGGTACAACGTGCTAACTGTCACTTCACTCATCCTCACACAGTGCTATTTTGGGCTCAGGCAGCTGGCAGTATTCCATTATCTGGGAAACTTTTGACCACTAAAAGCCCATAACGCTGGTAAGTTTTACATAAATATTTCATGGGTCGATTTATCATATTCTTTTAAAGATATTAATGTGCATGTGAAGCTATTATTCAGTGGTTTCTCTTCTGGCTTAATTGCTGCACGGGAATAATTTTCGCGACTCCTCAATGCCACAGCCAACGGGTTAAGTTAATGCTTTACTTTCTTGAACAGTGCATATCTGGTTGTTCTGTGATGTAAACTCAATCTCTTTTCACCCGAATCTCAGTTTTCTGTTTCTCTGAGTAATGTGTATTAAGCCACTTTCTGAGACAGAAGAGAGTAAGAATTATAGGGATAGCCAAGATGAAGAGCCAGAAAAGAAGAACGTCAAGCATGATGTACTGAAGGAGGTGGAGTCGCTTGCCAGCATACACGATGTGAGGGGACTTGTGGTGACGAACTGTATATTCCACCCACCATACCGCCCGCTGTGCAGGAGTCTCTGGCTGGTCCTTCACTGCGGCCGACACATAATTCAGTCTCTCTTGATATCTGTATGTGATAGTAAGCATTAGCAACAGTCAAACCCCTTGTTAGTCCTTTCATTTCAAGACTCGACCTTAAAATATGTAATAATTAATGTTTGTCTAACATCTCCCAGCAAGTACTCTAACAGGCACTTCTTGCCATGTGATGCATTTACTGAGATCTATTTTGCACTTGAATTTCTCTGCTGTTTATTGCCAAGGAACAAGAAGGGATTAGGTTACATTTTTTTCTTACCACTTATAAGTAATAAATTTGTTGCCTGTATACATCAGTGTTTCCCAGGCTTTTTTTGGATTATACAGTCCAGTTAAGTCACTCATATATTTGCTGAAAAATTCGTCTTTGTCAGTTAGTCGTTCTGCCTGTAGTGCGAATATTGTGTGCAGCATCATTAACCGTAAGAGATATATTTGCAAAATACTCCAAAAGCAGAAGTTGCAAGCAACCTTTTGGCGTATGAGGTAGCCCCCTTTCCCCCCCCATTCCTTTCCCCCCCCCCTCAAAAAATCGTCTGCATAGTGCATCGTGCCGGAATTGCCATTGTATGGACCCTCATATAAGAGATACTGACAAAAGCAAAAGTTGTTGAGGGCCCTTTGACGTGTGACACTTGCCATAAAAATGTCCAGAGAATTTAACAGCCTGTGTGTCATATCAGAAGATCCGTCGTACGGAGCACCACATAGAAAAAGTAAGAGATATCAGCAAACTCAAAACGTACAAGTTATTAAGAAATTTGGGGGGTCTGCACAGACCAAAATTTTACGGAAGCTGTCCTAGTTTGCCTTTTAGCTACGAAGAAGAAAAAACGGCACTGATCCATGGATTCATGGATCCATGGAGATTCCAAAAACAATGATGAGGCCTTTATGCGATGCCAGACAGACAAAAGCACCCCAGTACACACACACACACACACACAAAATTATATATATAAAATCTCTCATCTCATCAGCCGTTTGAGTGTCCACTGCAGGACCGGCCTATCCCGACCGAAGTGGGGACGATACAGCCAATGTATCTCTACCAAGTGGCTTAGGCTGTCTAGTAGAGATTGTATGTAGGGTGAGAAATGCTTGTAAGTGTAATTGTATTGTTGGAATGGCTTTTGATGTGTGTGTAGTCTGTAAACCAAGTGTAATCGGCCCTCGCAAGCCGACTGGGTGCAAGCATACCTTACAGTATGCGACACTGGTTCAACCACAACAACCCTTATGTCCACCAATGCAGTACGTGGCCTGAAACACGCTCCCAAAGTTTATTACCCTGGCAGGGTGCGAACCCTGGTTCTTCATTGTACAATAATGCACACTTTACCGCTGTACCACAGAGGCTCCATATATATATATATATATATATATATATATATATATATATATATATATATATATATATATATATATATTGTTACGTTGTCCGCCTGTCCGTTCCCACGTGTGCAGCCGTTACAGCTGGGCTGGGGGGATTATGCAGTATGTATCCGTGTCATTCGCGGAGTTTACATTAGCGAGTGTTACAAGTTCTTTTGTTTCTTTCGTTCCTGCCACTGAGGGCAATTTTATTTAATACCATGCTGAGAATGCATTTGATTATTTTGATTGTCTTGTGTGAGCTACCAGTATTTAATGATGTTTTGCTTGCATTAGAAGTACCAGTTTATTGTAGAGAGAGAGAGGGGCACGAATATAAGTTCTTATTAATTAATTTGATTATGCGTTCGCGCTTGGCCGTGCGCGAGCCTTGATCAGAGTCAGTGTCTTCCCAGCCAGCTTTAGTGTCGGGTGCTTGTGCACTCTCTCTCTCCCCAGTCATTTTTATGCCGAGCTGGCGTTTTCATTTAAGTTTATTTTTATTCTTTTGTTGCTGACTGAGGGAAGTAGTTATTTTATTTTGTTTTTGTAACCGTGTTGTCTTTGGAGGGCCAGTTTGGCTCACCGTGGTCTTCTCGCTGCCTTTGTTAACGCTCCCCAACACACGTACATACACACACACACCCCTAACCCCTACACAGTTAATCCCATCTCTTTGCTCAAGGCTAGTGAGAACCATCGTGAGCTATTAACTGCGTTCCCCCTTGGACACGGGTTAAGTAGAAAGTCGTCACCACCGGAAGTAAGTGGGAGGTGTTCCTGTATACTGTCTCGGGCGGTATTACTTCCGGTAGTGACGATAGTAGGCTAGATCTATAGGTAGGCTGTTCCGTTTATTATCAAAGTACAGAGTGTTGCGTTTTAGTTTTTCCGTTGCGCAGTTTTTCTCTAGTTTGCGGAGTGTCAGTGCCGGGGTCTGCGTTATTTTTGCAACGCAGTGGAGGCCGATCATCTAAGGCTGACTTGTTGTCTTTTTTGTAATAGCCCCGGGCTGGCGCCACCGTAACAGTGGCGACCTCGCATCAGGATATCCTAACAGTGCCTTCTTCTTGCTAGGATATCGTTACCTTGGCGTTCTCTGTGCTTTGAGGTGAGTTGATGTGTGTGTAGTTTCTCAGTCAGCATTAGTATTTCATTATTTAGTACTGCCATTGATTTGTCGCCATGGAGTCACGCGTGTCTACACCAGATCGCGTACGTGCTGAGTCACCTGTGGATATGGAACAACGAGAGGCACATAGCAAAGGTACTCCCCGTGTGAGCCCTGAGTTTGACTATGGTGCTGAAATGCCTCGTTTCGCTACCCCACTATTACCATCTATGATGCCGCCGAGCCAGTTTAGAGCAGTTCCCCAGGGATGTCTGGTGCTTTCCCTGGAGTTGTTCATTCCACTCCCATATACCCTGGAGCCTTGTCACCGGAGGCTCAGTTGCAGTTGGAGTTGAAAAAGATGGAGATGGAAATGCAGCGTGCAAAAGAAGAGAGGGAGATGCAGCGTGCCAGAGAGAAAGAAGAGAGGGAGATGGAGATGCAGCGTGAAAATGCGATTTGAGCTGGAGAAGACTCGCTTGGAGGTGACTGCTAATAGACCAACTTCAGATACCCAAACCTCAGGCCGTGCAGAGGATAGGGAGAGTTGGTTCTCAAGGAGTCTAAAATTAGTGCCAGCATTTGATGAGTTGAAGGTGACAGAATGGTTTGTCAGGTTTGAGAAGAAGGCTAGGGAGTTTGAGTGGCCAAGGCAGCGCTGGGTGGGGTTGGTATCTAATGTGCTGAAGGGAAAAGCCTTGGAAGTGTATAATAGGTTGAGCCCTGAGGATGTAGATGATTATGATGAATTTAAAACAGCCATCCTGAAGGCATATGAACTTAGACCAGAGGCTTATCGGTTGTTGTTCCGTGGTGCTCGGAAAAGGCCTGCTGACACCTATATGGCCTACGCTAGGTATCTGGAGGAGAGGTTAGACGAGTGGTTGCTGAGTGAGAGCGCCACTTCGTATAACGAGGTGCGTGAACTGCTTTTGATGGAACATTTTACCAACATGGCTGACAAAGAAATTGGTGTTAAAATTAGGGAGAAGAGATTTAAGACCGTGAAGGAAGCAGCGACGTGGGCTGATGACCGGGTGTTTGCCTTGCGGAGTATGGGGGTCAAGTATGCTAATTTTCAGTATTCCAGGGAGAGGACTGTGAGTGGCCCTGCTCTGGGATAAATCTCCCGTGAATCAGTCCAAGGGAAGTTCAGAGGAGAAAAAGAATTCTAGGAGAAAGAGCCCTGTATCCAGTTCGAAGCTAGTTTGTTACTTTTGCAAACAGAGTGGGCACATCAAGCCTAACTGCCCTAAGTGGAAGGCCTCCCAAAATGCCAAACCAGTGGCACTAATTGTAGGTTCGAGTCAGGTGAACGAGAGGAGTTGGGAGAGTGGTAACGGTGAGGGAGAAGTCTGTGGAAAGCTGGAGTGCAGCCGGCTGTGCTCGCTGCCAGCTCAGGCTGAAAAGGTTACCCAACATGCTACGCCACCTCCGGATGAACTGCCTCAGAAATCGTCCCTAGACTGGTGTAAACCTTTTATATGTCACGGCACAGTGAAAATTCATGGGATCAGTTATCCAGTTACTGTGGCTCGTGATACCTGTGCACAACAGTCTGTGTGCAGAAACGTGACTGGAGGGCCTGTAAACTCAGGGAAGTATGTGCTGTGTAGAGGCATGAACTCAGATGAATACTATGATTATGTTCATGTGGAACTCGATTGCCCCATTGTTCAGGCTGCAGCTCAAGTAGCTGTTGCTGATGTAATGCCAGTAGAGGGGATTGATTTTCTGCTGGGGAACGACCTGGCTGGGGAGAAAGTATTTCCATCTCTTCACCACCAGTTGTTGTGGCAGAGAAGTGTTTTGACGCCCCAGAAATTGGTATTGAAGTTGATGCAGAAGTGGAAGCCATGTTCCCGGTCTGTGCAATTACACGATCTATGGCACAGGTTGCAGCCCGGGAGGAAGAACTGGTGAAGCCACAGGTTCTTGGGGTCGACTGTGATGAGGCAGGGCCACCAATGGAGGAACCTAGTGAGCAGAGTGTTGCTGTAGTGGGTGAGGAGAGTGGGAATGCGTGCATGGGCGCCGCCCCACTTTCCACTCAGGACACTAGAGGTGGTGCTGAGTGTGTCTGTGTGGAGACTGAACCCAGCCCACCGACTGAATTAGAAGAATTTCAGGACGCTGGGGTCGACTGCGGGGATGCAGGACCACCGTCAAACGCGCCTGAGGAACAGAGTGCCTCTGTTGAGGGTAGAGGCGATGATGTCAGTGTGGAGTCTGACATTCCTCCCCCTGTCGAGTGTACTAGAGGTGACGCTGAGATTGATCGCCCTTCGCAATCCAGTGTCCCGACCAGTCCCTTATCTCAGTCCTCAGTAGAGCTGGCGGGTGTTGGGCCAGCAGAATTGAGGGTGAAGCAACAGGAGGATGTAACATTAAAGCCCTTGTTTGCTCGAGTAGGGGAAGAAAGAAGTATGGAGTGTGGTAAGGAGGAGTTCCTGATTAAAGACAATGTTTTACATCGCCGATGGACGCCCACTGGCGCCACGGTGGATGGAGGAGTGGGTGAGTTAGTGCAGGTGGTGGTGCCTGTGCAGTATAGGGTGCCGTTAATACAGTTAGCACATGAGGGACCTTTAGCAGGTCACTTGGGAAACAGAAAAACAGTGCAGCGCTTAAGATATAATTTTTGGTGGCCAAGTATGCCGGGACAAGTTGCTGCGTACATCAAGAGCTGTCACACGTGTCAGATGGTGGGCAAGCCTAATCAAGTTCTTCCTGTGGCCCCTTTGACTCCCATTCCTGCAGTTGAACCTCCGTTTACCCGGGTAATCATTGATATTGTGGGCCCTTTACCTCCTACTTCTGCTGGAAACAAGTATTTGTTAACCATAATGGATGTTACAACGCGATACCCAGAGGCTATACCAATCAGAAGCATGCAGGCGAAGTCAGTAGTCAAGCAACTTATCCTGTTCTTTACTCATTTTGGCCTGCCCAAGGAGTTGCAGTCAGACCGTGGAGTAAATTTTACATCTAATTTGTTTAAGCAGACAATGACAGAGTTGGGCATCAAACACATTTTGTCCAGTGCCTACCATCCGCAGTCACAAGGTGCCCTGGAGAGGCATCATCAGACCTTAAAGACCATGCTGCGCACCTTCTGCTATGATAGTGGAAAGGATTGGGACCTAGCGGTACCCTTTGTTATGTTTGCAGTGAGAGAGGTACCAACTGAGTCGTTAGGGTTTTCACCCAATGAGTTAGTGTTTGGGCACAGAGTTCGTGGTCCCTTGGATGTGGTGCGAGAGGCCTGGAGTAACAACAAATCTGGCAACCAGGAATCCATGCTTGACTATGTCTGCCGCACTCGGGAGAGACTGCATTGCGCTTTAGAGCTTGCCCGTGACCATCTAATCGGGGCTCAAGCGAAAATGAAGGCTCATTATGATAAGAAGGTCAGAAGTCGTGAGTTTAAGCAAGGAGATGAAGTTTTGGCACTGCTGCCCATGCAAGGAAAACCTCTGGCAGCTAGATTCAGTGGTCCTTATATTGTGAAGAAGAAAGTTGGGGAACTTGACTATCTAATTGTTACCCCAGATAGGCGGAAGAGTACTCAGTTGTGCCACATTAATATGTTGAAGCCATACTACCGCCCAGTTGATTCTCACTGTGGGATGACTGCTGATGTCTCTCACCGGGGATGTGAAGGACGGGGAAAGGAGGACGTGGCATCAAAGGAACGTGCTGTGGAGGGAGCTGTTGGTGCCGGTGATGTGAGTGGTGGACCAGGGTTACAGCCACAGTTCCTGGAAGGTGACTTTGGAGTGGACGTTGAGGGAACCAGGGATAAGAGCGCTCCTGTAGTTTTGGTGGTTGGTAGTGAGTTGGAGGAGCAGGAGGAAGTGTTTAGTCGTGGTGAGATGTTACCAGCTGACCTATGGGAGGGCAATGGTTATGCAGCTCTGGTGGAGAAATTGCGACACCTTGATCCAGTAAAGCGAGGAGAGCTGTGCAACAGATTATGGAAACATCCGAAAGTTTTTGGAGATTCACCGGGATTGACAACTTGGGCTACTCATGACATTGACGTTGGGGATAGTAAGCCTGTAAAATTAGCTCCCTACCGTATCAAACCTATCAGACAGAAGGCTCTCGATAATGAGATCAAGTATATGTTGGACCATGGATTGATTAAGAGGAGTTTCAGTGAGTGGAGTTCACCAGTTACCTTGCAGCCGAAGCCAGATGGGAAGGTTAGGTTGTGTGTGGACTTCCGGAAGGTTAACTCACTGTCTAAGACCGATGCTTATCCCTTGCCTCGGGTCGATGACTCCGTGGACAAGGTGGGAAATGCCACTTATATCACCAAGCTTGACTTAGTAAAAGGATACTGGCAGGTCCCGCTGACGGAACGGGCTAAACAAGTGGCTAGCTTTGTTGTCAGTGGTGCAGTATATCAGTGCCAGGTGATGCCTTATGGATTGAAGAATGCTCCAGCCACTTTCCAGAGGCTTATGGATAAAGTGGTGGATGGCATACCTAATTGTGTCGTTTACATCGATGATGTCATTGTGTATGACACCAAGTGGGAGGAGCACCTTGATCATGTGGAAATGCTCATTAAGCGGTTGGAGGAAGCTGGCTTAGTAGTCAACTTGGACAAGTGCGAGTTCGTATGTGCTAAGGTCCAGTACCTTGGATTTGTTGTGGGACATGGGCAAGTGGCTCCACCTCAGGCTAAGGTGGATGCCATTTCCAACTTTGCAGCACCCCAGTGTCGCCGTGCCCTCCAGCGATTTTTGGGCATGATCGGCTATTACCGAAGATTCATTGGGAATTACTCCACAGTGCTTGCCCCTCTTACTGACTTATTGCGCAAGGATAAGAAGTGGCAGTGGACAGCCGAGTGTGAGCAAGCTTTTATTACTGTTAAGTCTCTGCTGTGCCACCACCCTATATTGCGTGCACCAGATTTTTGACAAATCTTTTGTGCTGGCAGTTGATGCTAGCCGAGTAGGGGTAGGAGCAGTGTTGATGCAGCCGGATGAGGGCCAGGTTGAACATCCCATATCATACTTCTCAAAGAAGTTTAATAGAGCTCAGAAGAACTACTCTGTCATAGAGCAGGAGTTATTAGCGATTATCCTGGCCCTACAACACTTTGCTGTCTACCTGCCCCCTTTTGGCCCTGTGATCAAGATTTATTCAGACCATCATCCCCTGCAGTTTTTGAACAAGTTTAAATTTAAGAACCAGCGTTTGACCCGCTGGAGTTTGCTTTTGCAAGAGTACAATTTAGAAGTTAGGCATATTAAGGGGACTGATAACGTAATTGCTGATTGTTTATCCAGGGAGGGGTCAGGGTCTTGATTCGAAAATTTTGATCCAGGGCTCAAAATTTTCCCTTGGGGAAGGGCGTGTTACGTTGTCCGCCTGTCCGTTCCCACGTGTGCAGCCGTTACAGCTGGGCTGGGGGGATTATGCAGTATGTATCCGTGTCATTCGCGGAGTTTACATTAGCGAGTGTTACAAGTTCTTTTGTTTCTTTCGTTCCTGCCACTGAGGGCAATTTTATTTAATACCATGCTGAGAATGCATTTGATTATTTTGATTGTCTTGTGTGAGCTACCAGTATTTAATGATGTTTTGCTTGCATTAGAAGTACCAGTTTATTGTAGAGAGAGAGGGGCACGAATATAAGTTCTTATTAATTAATTTGATTATGCGTTCGCGCTTGGCCGTGCGCGAGCCTTGATCAGAGTCAGTGTCTTCCCAGCCAGCTTTAGTGTCGGGTGCTTGTGCACTCTCTCTCTCTCCCCAGTCATTTTTATGCCGAGCTGGCGTTTTCATTTAAGTTTATTTTTATTCTTTTGTTGCTGACTGAGGGAAGTAGTTATTTTATTTTGTTTTTGTAACCGTGTTGTCTTTGGAGGGCCAGTTTGGCTCACCGTGGTCTTCTCGCTGCCTTTGTTAACGCTCCCCAACACACGTACATACACACACACACCCCTAACCCCTACACAGTTAATCCCATCTCTTTGCTCAAGGCTAGTGAGAACCATCGTGAGCTATTAACTGCGTTCCCCCTTGGACACGGGTTAAGTAGAAAGTCGTCACCACCGGAAGTAAGTGGGAGGTGTTCCTGTATACTGTCTCGGGCGGTATTACTTCCGGTAGTGACGATAGTAGGCTAGATCTATAGGTAGGCTGTTCCGTTTATTATCAAAGTACAGAGTGTTGCGTTTTAGTTTTTCCGTTGCGCAGTTTTTCTCTAGTTTGCGGAGTGTCAGTGCCGGGGTCTGCGTTATTTTTGCAACGCAGTGGAGGCCGATCATCTAAGGCTGACTTGTTGTCTTTTTTGTAATAGCCCCGGGCTGGCGCCACCGTAACAATATATATATATATATATATATATATATATATATATATATATATATATATATACAGCTAAAATTCCTGGTCGTTGTAGGTTGTATGTTGTATAAATTTTATATCCGCCCATACTGGAGCACCCAGGAGGCTGGAAGTTGGGGTGCAGAGGTAACTCAGCATGGGGAAAGACTTACACCTGGTAGCGTTGGCTTCCGAGGCTGTTGAAGATACATATCTACAGTATTATTAGTCCCGTACCGGTGAAACTGGTCGAGGACCATAGATTTGCACGGTTCCGTCAGTACTTCAGTACATCAGTACCTCAGTGCGTCTGCATATTCGTGTCTGCTTTGTAACTTGCACATGCATGGACGGATTTTGTAATAACTTCAGAGAACTGTTTCCCATGCCATTATTGTGTGTCGCGTGCAACAACCTGCCATCTACTCCCAAGGTTAAGGTCACATTTGGGGCTCAAACAAGGTCGTCTGTAATTTCGTGTCTACACTGTAACTTCCACATGCATGGACAGATTTTGATTACCTTCACACAGTTGTCCCCCATACCATGAAGGTGTGTCACGCGGATCAACAGTTCATCTGCTCTCAAGGTCAATTAAATATGTATGGATATCATCCGGTAGGGGACTTTGTATATCATGGCAATACTGAATGCACTTGTTTTGAGATGGATTGGCTTTTTGTGAATAGCAGTAACTCCATCCAGTAGAGTTTTGCGAATTTTCTGTATGTGTGTGTGTGTGTGTGTGTGTGTGTGTTTGTGATGGCGAATTTAGTACTTAGTTTAATTGGTATTGAGGAACTACAAAAATTATAAAAGAACACAGGACAACGTTGATAATATTTCTATCGAACGTGACGATCTGAGAGTGATTCAGGTTTTTGCCTGATCCAACAGAAACAGTAATGTAAGTGTAATCGGACGAATGTGTTTGTGTTAGTAGAAACTGGCACCTACCTGTAACATCGGACTTGGGAAATGTACCGTATATAGTGTTTCAAAAAACGAATTTTACTGCAATCCCATAAGACCCCATCAATTCAATACTGTTACATTTTGAATAAGTTCTCCCTCGTATATACCAATAGGTTTGGTGAATGTTATGATTTGTCCATTTTAACCTGCCGGAGATTTTGGACCAATTGTAGTTTATTTCTCGGCGTTCTGTTAATGAAAACGACTCTAGATCTTTTACACAGCACTTCATGGCTGGTATCATATATTTGTTTCAATTTCGTGGTACATCTCAGCATTTAGAAAAGGGAAATGAGTCTTAGGCCAAGTTAGCTACACCTCAGTATTCAGACTGGAAAACTGACAATTTTACACCAAGCGGAAAGATTATAATCTCTAGATGTGATGTGTAAGATTTGGCAGGACTCCCTGTACTTCCTATTTATGTGTGAAAAGAATACTGTCCCTAGGCAGATGACGCAGTTGCATGTGTCCAGAGGTAGATGAAGCAAAGAGAAAGAAAGAAAGTGATTGTTTGTGTGGTTAGTAAAGAGGAAAGAGGAGAAGCATTACCGGTACAAAGGTGGTGAGGGACAATGGAAGTAGACAGCTATTTGACTGTCGTGGTAGAGTTATGCTTCAAGTAAGTTGAGTTGAATGTCATGATTATACGGGTGAAAAGAAATGAGAAATGTATTACTCTACAACTAAAGGTGGAATATGATACACATTATTATACGAATTACACCTGGGCACGAAAACTCATCCTGGTCATGCTTTTAATAAGTTTATTTATATTTTTGTCTCTTCGCTCTCATGATTATAGGAAAATATTGGATAAAACTTCACCAAATATTGTATAATGAATAAATACAACCTGTTGAACTATTGATTTGGGGTGTAAAAGGTCTTTGCTGAAAGACAAAACCAGCTCATGCTGGTGTGATTCCATTTTGATCAAATTTGGCAGAAGGGTTGTGGAACAAGAACGGATAAGGTATTGGCATATTAAGAACAAATGGTCTGAGGTAGGATCATCAGTCAAAATCAAAGGCTTGGTTTTTCAATTCACTTAGATTCTACTTAGACCAAACTTAGTGGAAGGGTTTATTTACTCCCAGGTGAAGTAATTCTTTTTTTCAGAACATTATATTAAAGATTAAGATCAAAGGGTAAGGTTAAATCACACACTTTTGATAGGATTTGGACCAAACTTGGGGACAGGCTTTGGGTAAGATATGGGTGAAGCAATTCGATTTCAAGAGCAATGAATCAAAGGTCATAGTCACAGGGCACAGTAGTTTAGTTTTTGACCGAGTGTAAGGCGTGGGCGTTGCATTCCCTGAGAGATGCGTCTCATTTTATATCTCTGGTGTGGAACCTAGGAAAAATATTTTCATTAAGAAAAAAAAAAAATTGTGTCACATCTTACCTCTTGCAGTCTCACAGCCTGCGGCTAGTCTAATGTAATCAAGAATATGAGTAAACAACTGTTATACATCCATGTAGCACTGCACAGCATAAAAAAGAAAAAAAAGTGCTATATTCGGACTGATGGACAGAAGCAACTGTAAATGCACACATCTTTATGAGAGGCATCTAACACGTAAGTTCGAGAACTCAAGCAAAATTGATGTCAGCAAGTATTAGAAGAGAAACCCCTCTGTCATGGAGCTGATACAGATTTTTGTACGTCTTTCAGTTTACATCCATATGAAGTAAGGACAGGTTTGTAGATAGTTGTGTGTATTTTTCTGGAGTGATATTTATTTTCCGTGTCAGTTACACTGGGTATGTTTGTAATTTTACTATAGGCGCAAAATTAACACCAATGCATTTAGGGTTAAAAACCAACACTTATGCATGCCTCTTGAAAGGGAAATTCATACAGTCTAATGCATCTCTTTGCCTGCAATCCCTTCTTCCGTTGTAGTGGCAAGTCTCAAAACAATATGGGTGCTTCCATACACAGTTGCGGCTTATATTCCATTTGTAAATTTCTATTAAAGTTAGCACCTCGAAGGAAAGAGAAAAACCACATGCTCACCATGTTTTGTCAATTACTAACCGAGTGCTTTGGCGAGGGGAAAAAGAACACCTACCCTGGGTCTGTTGTGAGAGTGGTGATGGCGGCCACCAGGGAGTCCGAGGTGAGGTCTCGCCAGTTGAGGACCACACCGAAACCTTTCCGGGCCATACGTGCGGCGTTACGGAACTGATCGAAGGCAACGGGGACCGCCAGCACAGGAACCCCGTGGTACTGTGCCTCCTGCATGCCCAGGTTACCGCAGTGTGACATGAACACCCGTGTCTGGTTGTGACCTGAAGTAACAGCTTATATTACGTTACCTATCTCAGAGCCACCGAACATTGACAGCTTAATCAGACATTATCTAACACATTGTCTGATCATGCAGATTGAGGTAATAAATGAAAGAACTACAACCCGGTCCACTGATTCATGTTCTGGAGAAGCTGTTTCTCACACTCAAATATAATAAAATTGACAGTGTGAAACAGCTTGTCCTGTACTTTCTAGTAAAACTGAATTTTCTTTCATTATATTTTCTTTCTGCATAACCTAACTGAATTAATGTGTATTCGTTTGTGTTCGATCCAAAATCCTGGTTTCAGTATCGAAAGACCCTTGTGACTTCGTCTATCTATATCTATATACCTAGGCTGCTTCCCCCAAGGAAAGGGAGGTAGCCGAGACAGGACGACACACTCCCCATTTACTCATCCATTCAAACACATTCATTCGCATCTTAGCCCCAAAGGGAAGAACGGACAGATCCTCACTGCACCACACCGCACAAGGGTCAACTGCGCAATGCAATCAGTGACATCCGCAGCAGGACCCGACAGCAGAACTGGTGTGGCAGGACTCCATATTATAATTGCAAATCATAATAAATAGATAGATAAATAGATAGATAGAGAGACAGATAGAAGCAGGGAGTCAGATGATGAGAAGGTATTGTGTCTGCAAGTTACACTGAGGAAAGCTGACGACAGCGGCCAGTAAGGAGATGATGCAGTTAGCTGTCAGCAGTCCTCTCATGAACAAAGACCTAGTAACCATACACACACATATACACACATACACACAGGCTTTCCATCCACGAGGAACATACGTGATACACCCCTGCTACACCAGAATTTAGGAAAGAGAGCTCAGACGGAGGTTAGCTATAGAACAGAGAGGTCGAGAAGGGGACAAGCGATCCTAGAGACAGGTCACGGGGAGAAGGGCTTGGCAATTTGAGAGAGAGAGACAGATAGCGAGACAGGGAGGTAGCTACCCGGGACTTATACTTCGTTCCGTGTGAGAGACTTGTTAATATTTCCAAGACAAATAAAAATAGTCCCATACTATTCTTTACCTCTCCTGTCACTACATGACAAATAGGGAAGCTACTACAAGATATAAAAGCCGCTCGACCACAAGTCTAAAATATATATATATAACTCAACTACAACTCAAGCACAAAGAACCACAAAGTATTTTATGACACAAAGTCATTTATGACATTTGGTAGCAGCGAACGTATACGAACCTCGTCTACGAATCAACATTAAATTCCTACAAAATATCAAGATTGAAAACAAGAATATCTCTCTCTCAACCAACAACACAACCAGCTCCTGACACTTCTCTCCAACCAGCCCCCTCCGTCTCCCAGATCATCATGCTGATGCAGAGGTGAAGAGGTCACAGGACGCCTTGCAAGTAGTTTAACAAGACATTGATACAATCTTGCAATTTCTACGACGAATCAGCGAACTACAACCATCTACAATCAACTACAATTAACAACTCTACGTCGTCTGTATAATCTTCTACACGCACCTACAAGTAGCGGCAGTCTTCATCCCACAACGAGTAAATCACTAGAGAAAAGGACCGAGAAAACATCGACATAGAAAAACGGAACAAACAAACGAAGAGTGAGACACGACTCATAACTCATCTTACTCACTCATCTTCACTCAAGTTACTCATCGCTACTTATTCACTCACCACAGCTACCAGTGTGGGAAGTTGAGGTCATCATGCGTGCTTGCTGAAAATACGCCACGTCAGTCAACGCACCACTTGCACCACCACTCACACCATTCCCACCATGGTAAAAATTAGTGAGTTACATAGTTACTTCATTTATACAATACACAGTGATAGACAATAAGCTTCTGCACAAACATATAAAACGTGCTGTATAGTTACAGCTTAAATACACATACTTACTTCAGTTATCTGCATAACTCAAACACTAAATACTTGCACCAACAATAAATATTCTACACTGTATATATTCATTCATTTATTACAACATTTATTTACTGTCAACGAGTGTTAACATTTATACCTACATAAAATACGTGTTTCATATATACAACTATACATTAGTACATCTACAAGTGATAAAGAAAATATACCATCACAGTTACTCAGTGAGCGTTTAAAAGAACTGTATTAAACATTTATTAATGAAAGTTACCTAGTGGAAACAGACAAATTAAGTTACAAGGTAAACTAGAAAAAAAAAAAATGACCAACACAAATGCAGTTAGCAAGAGTGAACATCTTCAACACAATCGTGAAGACAATGATTTCCACACAGTGCTGACACACTTATTACTCACGATAGGTACAGGTGAACAACAAGTCAGTGTGTATAGTTAATACTGTATATATGTATATATATTTTTTATATAAAATAACAAAATATGGGACTATATAATATCATTTTCAGTAATACCTGTGCAATATAAACTAAACTTTAAAAAAAAAGTATCCCAAGGAAATTAGCTAGTAATTATGCAACCATGAACAACATGGAAAAGGCGTACACAAGCTAAGAAAAACAAACTATGGAAAATCAATACATACAAAAAAAAAAAAAAAAAAAAGAAAGAAAAGTAAGAAAGAAAAAAGAGAAATAGAGTAAGATCACATAACAAACAAATGAAAATAAGTGTAAGTGTTACTACATATGCCAAAATACCACATAAACTACAAACAAAAAAAAAACAAGCAAATAGTTGTCTCCACAAACGAGTGGCATGGCACATCATCACTATCATCGACCGCAGCATATGTTAGGACTGCAATTATTACAATTATGTAACTCCATATTATAATTATGTAACAATTATGTAACGACAAACGATTACATTATGTTACACTTGCTACAATTATGTAACTACAAACAATACTACAAACAATATGTACCATTTCTGTGACAGTTCCATTAACAAGATGTAACTTTTATGTAACTTTAACTAAAATAATGTAACTACAAACGATATGTAACAATTATGTAACGACAAACGATTGCATTATGTTACACTTTGCCAATTAACAGTTGCATTAACAAGATGTAACTTTTAGGTAACTTTAACTACAATTATAAGGCCAAGACACTTATGTAATAGTTGCATTAACAAAATGTAACTACAGTAGTAAGGCCAACACAATTATGCATTAACACAATATAAGTCATACAATTATAGCACAATTCTGTATTACCAATATCATCATACAAGTTAGGTGAAATATTAGACATTACTACAGTGATAGCTCTATGTAATGTATAACCTAGCAGTATTACCATTGCACAATTATATGCGTACGTCTGTTGTACATGCACGTCTTACAAAGTGTTATACAACAACCATTGCATTTATTCAAATATGTATATAACTTGTTGAAAATGTAATATTACTGAATAATCACTATTTACTATGAATATTATATGTATACAATATTCATACAATTATGTTACTTTTACAATATTATGTATTTCACTTAATTAGCTTATAAGTTCATTATAATGTATATATAATATGTATTAATGTATTATGACTATTAAATGTCGATGGTACGCCATTTTTGCGCGGCCGAGCAGTGTGGTAGGACTCCATATTATAATTGCAAATCATAATAAATAGATAGATAAATAGATAGATAGAGAGACAGATAGAAGCAGGGAGTCAGATGATGAGAAGGTATTGTGTCTGCAAGTTACACTGAGGAAAGCTGACGACAGCGGCCAGTAAGGAGATGATGCAGTTAGCTGTCAGCAGTCCTCTCATGAACAAAGACCTAGTAACCATACACACACATATACACACATACACACAGGCTTTCCATCCACGAGGAACACACGTGACACACCCCTGCTACACCAGAATTTAGGAAAGAGAGCTCAGACGGAGGTTAGCTATAGAACAGAGAGGTCAAGAAGGGGACAAGCGATCCTAGAGACAGGTCACGGGGAGAAGGGCTTGGCAATTTGAGAGAGAGAGACAGATAGCGAGACAGGGAGGTAGCTACCCGGGACTTATACTTCGTTCCGTGTGAGAGACTTGTTAATATTTCCAAGACAAATAAAAATAGTCCCATACTATTCTTTACCTCTCCTGTCACTACATGACAAATGAGGAAGCTACTACAAGATATAAAAGCCGCTCGACCACAAGTCTAAAATATATATATATAACTCAACTACAACTCAAGCACAAAGAACTTCAAAGTATTTTATGACACAAAGTCATTTATGACACTGGTTTACCCCTGCCACATCATAACAGACCCATCCCCCTACCCGCACCTGACCTGACTAGCTGATCAGACTTCGTAAAAAAAAAAAAAACAGCATTAAGCATCAGCCTTTTTTTTATTAAACTGAAGAGAAGTCATCCGCATAATTTTCACCTTTATTGGAAATTAATATATGAATGACTTGGAATATTCGCTTATATTTTAGTACGTAAAAGGCACAAACAAACGGATATCTTTAGTTTTATCAAGTATAACCAGTATTTCGACTGCCCAAATGGCAGGTGAATTTGTAAGAAAATTAATGTAGAAGATCCTATTTAAAAATAATCTTCCCATTCGGGCACAGTGAAGAAAACATTTGAAACACTTGAGAAGAAAAAATGTTTGATAGTTACCAAGAATGTCCTGTTGTGGCAGCCATTTCCTAGTGATGACATTAGGTGGGAGATCCAGGTCGTCACCCTCATACTTCCACATCACTCGCTGCGGAACCCATCTGAACGCTTCCATCAGTGCCGCCTACACCAGAAACAACAACGACAACACGTCACCGATATAAGATGGATCAGATCCAGAGACTTCATCAATTAATACAGACGCATGTTGACATTAGCAACGGATGGCCATCCTAACAAAAGCTCGGCACTGTAAACAAGTTATTCTTTATGGAGGAAACTGAAAGATGGGATGACAGAACGGCCTGGCAGTAGCTGCATGTTGCATACTGTCTGTCATACACAAATTAACTGTACCTATCTTTATTGGTTGTCTTAACTGATCATTTTTTATTGATAATTACACAGGACAAATACAATAAACCACAACTTTCTTTAAGCATGATATTCAGCCGGCAATATAACTTTATCCCCAACTGCCAAGTCACACACACACACACACACACACACACACACACACACACACACACACCTGAACACCATACTTCAAACCTGATATAATATAATATATGGTTTCCGGCTGAATGTCATTCCAATTTAACCGCAAAAGGTTCAATATTTTCGGAATGAGTTCTGTGACTTAATAGCCCGATCGAAGTTATCTTACAGCCCATCGTACAGAATGTCTTGAAGAGGAAGTTTAAGCTGTTGCCGAGCGCAGGCTAGATACGATACTAGATACAGCCACTTCGAAACAACTAACATATGTTGCCCTTAACAGTATCCCTCATTCTCAATGTGGGCTTTGCACTCAGCTTGTTTCTTGCACATTTCACTATTGTCTGCGATGGCGTCATTTTATATATGATTAATGCTGCCTTTAGGCGATTCATTTTAAGAAATCCACTTGTTTAGAAAGACTTATGAGAACTTTAAAGTTTTGTAAAAGCCAACTGCAGCATTGTATTACTTATTCCGTGAATTTAGTGGAGCTGGCAGCTTATAATACACGAGCACATACCTGCTGTGATATATATATATATATATATATATATATATATATATATATGCAAAAACTTCACTTCACCGTGAACATATGTATACAAAATAACCATAGGAGAAATGAAAGGAGCGACAGTGAGTACTTTCGTATATTACATCTTCAGACAGAGTAAGACAGAAACGTAAAGGGTAGACGTCTTTTAGGCACACCCGCAGCAGGGAGTGGCACACAGAACAAAGGATGACATGAATTTTTACCTGCAGCTTAACTTATGGTCACCTGCAGCTGGGAGTGGTACACAACAAAGGATGACCTGAATGTAAAAATGGGCAATGCACAGAACAATAGGTATCTTTCTTTTTCTTTTTCTTTTCTTCCTTTGGGATGGACCTGACAATAGGGAGGGGGAGGAGGAGGGGAGGAAGGGGGAGGGGGAGAGAGGGGTAAGGGGGAAGGGGAGGGGGAGAGAGGGGTAAGGGGGAAGGGGAGGGGGAGAGAGGGGTAAGGGGGAAGGGGAGAGGGAGGAGGAGGGGATAAATATTGCAGCTTAACTTAAGACCTGGAGGATTAATGCTAGGTGTGTCCCACACAGGTGTGACTACACTACCAGGAGACGACAATGAACAGTCAATTGTTAGGATCGTTTTCACAGTCTTTCCTAACCTTTCCGAACCAACAGCATCTATGGATTTCACAATCGCTCCGAATGGCTTTCGGGAGCTTGCTAACATGGGGACGTGTGCCTGTGTTGATGAGGTAGGGTTGGTAGTTCTGGGTGGTGAAAGCATGAAAAAGACACCTAGCCCAGCACTTTCCATATGCTGAGAATATTTAGAAATTGGAATGTAATTAATGTGATGAATAACTTAGCTGGAAAATCCACTTCACACAGTTCTTACTAATATATTCAGGAGTGAAGATATTCGTAAGAAGGCAGCAAAAATAACGAATAGGAAACGTCATCGGAATGAAGAGCTAACTAACGGCAACCTCACCATACTCCTACTAAGAAATCGGAAGTAAGCTGAATCGTGATGAATTCTGAGCATTGTAAAAAAGCCTTAAGTAAAAATAACCATGAAGAAGTAACATGTATAATAATGAGTGATGGTGTAGTTTATTAACAGGTATAGAGTTAGTACATGAACATGTTTTTTCTTCTCAACGGGGTGTTAGCTAAATCGGGCATCAGATATTAGAATTTTTATGAAAATATGCATTAGACAATGATTCTCGTATTTCTTTCGGGTCCGTCTGTTGTGGAGCCTCCACCAGTCTGCGAAAGGCTAATATTCAAATACATAGCAGAAACTCTCCTAAAAGAACACAAACATATTTTTCGTGTCAATACCGGGTGTGTTATTTATTTCATTATTATTACATTAGGTATCTAATATTGAAATATTAATGAAAATATGTTACATATAACTATCCTTTACTTTATTACTTTCGGGACCATCTGTTGGGGAGGCTCTAGGCCCCCCAACAATTTTCCAATAATTTATTTGGGATGTCCCGAATGCCGTCCCCAACGGTGGCCTCGGAAAGCTGGCTGGGGGCGGCTGTGAAAAAGAAAACGTGTGTTCGGAGGTGAGTAGGCTGTTGGGGGCTGCATTAGGGATGACTGTGAAAACGGCCCTTAGTCTGGGGGATACTGCTTTAAAATTAATTCAGTTAACAATTCATCAAACTTAAAATGACCATAGCTCATGCTTCCATTCCTTTCATATGTGCCTGAAATTATGCAAGATTCTATTACATTTCTACAAAGGAGTGGACTGTAGCACCAGTCGAACAGGGCATTCCTCCCGAGGTGGATGGCAAGCTGGAGATAGGGAGAGCTGGAGCTTCCGTTTCACCAACCCTCAGGACTTGATCCTGACCATCCCCCTTTGCTGAACATTTTCAGTGCATTCACATACACAGAGAGTAGGCCAGCATGCTCCCTTAACCCACCACATCCCGACCGATTTTCCACCACTGACTCCCCCCAATCCAAGACCAATTTTGGGAAAAAATTTTTTTGGCTCAAACCTCTGCTTTTGGTGAGCAACATTGAAAATTCACAGAGGAATCGCTCACCTAAGGTTTAAAATACTCGATACAGGTAGCAGTACTCCTTACCTTACTGGGTTTTCTATCAGGTTGGCTCCAAAGAAAACGAGTTCTATGGGAGGGTAACTATTCCACACCACTCATAAGCAGTATTTATTTATTAATTTAGTACGAATTTATATGTAGTACTAGAGTATATTGGTTTTCAAACAGTAATATAGGCAATAAAAGCATTGTTTCACTCACTAACTCATCAACATACCTGAACTTTTTTGGCGACATTACCTGATCATCATTTCTGACTATTTCTTCCTTTAATGCTACGTACACTTTGTCCTCCACATTGTCATTGACTGGGGAATCACTCTGGCCCTGAATGTCTTTATTGGCCAGGTCACTGGTAACAAGTGAATTGCCGCGACAGTGTCGTGCGGGGGGGGGGGGTCATGCGGAGTAAGGCATTGTCCCTGCCTGGCATCTTGTAGAGGAAGGTGTCCCGTGATACATACCCAAAATCACGTGCAAAAATTGAAAATTGTGCAAATTATGAACCTTGCAATTGCGCGACATACTGGTCCATCGATGGGTCTAGCTGTGACAAAATGTTGCGACATACTCATAAGTCGATGGGATGCCTCAGGTTAATACCTCTACCTTTAACTGTCTACACCACAGTACATGCGCATAACATATCACACCTACTATTCACTCTCTTTAGTAATGGCCGCTGTAATGTACTGTCAAATGAAGTGGTACCTCAGATTGCCACCACCAGCAGGGTAGGGCTGGTGGCACAGGGTCTTCCCAGTCACCATTGAGCGACTGTGCCAGCAGCGACTGTTGCTATTTCCAGTAATGCTCGTCAGTGAAGAAGTGAAAGTGCGGCCTTATTCTTCACAAACATCCGCAGACTTATCACAAATTTAAACTCAGTTCATTTTTTTTTTCAGTCCATATCCCCTTTGGCTCTTTTCCTCACAAAACCACAAATCTCACCCTCTACTGATATATCCCCATTTTGTTTTCGCGGTTACCATCTCCTTACAAACTTCCATAACAAGGGTGGCACCTGTTGTTATATAAAATCCCAATAGACAGTTGACACTATTTTAAACTTCACTACCCCCTGGGGGTAGGGGGGATTTTCAAGAATACTCCCCCAGTATCCCTGCTTGTCGTAAAAGGCGACTAAAAGGGTTGGTGGAGGGTTAGTGCCCCTCCCCGGAAAACAACTAACTAAAAAAACAAACAATAAGCCTTGGACAAGGACTGACCAAGCAATGACGACCCAGGACTGGACAAAGGACTTGGTAATGGGTACTTGGAATGTAAGAGGAGCGAATGATGAGGTGAAAGAGAGAGAGATTGTCCAGGTGCTTGAGGGTGCAAAAGTGGATGTATGTGGAATAACTGAAACAAAATGGGGAGGAGAAAGTGTGAGAGAATGGGAGTATGGATAGGGTATATGTGTAGGAGTAGGTGAGAATGAGAGGGCAAAGGAAGGAGTATGTATAGTTGTGAGTAAAAGATGGAAGATGAGCATAAGACAGTATGGATCAGTTGGGTCAAGGATTGTGTGGGTAAAGTTGAAAGTTGGAATACAAATGTGGGCGATTGTGTGTGTGTATGCGCCAATGCAAGATCGTGCTAGAAGAGTGAGAGAAGAGTTCTGGACAAATGTAGAAGTGTGCATGGAAAAGTTTGGAAGGAATGAGAGAGTGTTTTTGATTGGTGATATGAATGGTAAAGTTGGGAATGTGAAGGTGGATGGAATAGTTGGTGAGTGGAGTGTGCCTGCTGAGATAGATGAGAATGGGAGTGTGTTAGTGGACATTTGTGCTGGGAGGGGGCTTGTGATAGCCAATACCCTCTTCAGGCATAAAATGATCCACAGGTATACATGGCAAATGATGAGAAGGGTGGGTGGTGAACTGAATAAAATGAAGGCAATGATTGATTATGTGTGTGTGGATGAAAGGATGCGAAGATGTGTAATGGATGCAAGAGTTTATACAGGTTGGGGGAGTGGTCTTTCTGACCACTACTTGGTGGTGGCCAGAAGCAAGGTCCAATTAGAATGGAGAAATAGAAGAAGGGAAAGACGAGAGGAAGGAGTAGTTGCAAGGAGAGTGGAAAGGTTACAAGAGGATGAGAAAAAGGCAGAGTATAAGAGAGAAGTGGAGGAACGATTGGGCAAATATGAATTGGAGCAGATGGGAGACGTGGAAGGTGTGTGTAGGATATTTACAGAAGAAATATGTGCAGCATGTGATGTGGTGTGTGGAAGGACGAGAAGACGGAGGGGGGTGCAAGGAACAGCGTGGTGGACTGAAGAGGTGAAACAGGCTGTGGCACAAAAGAAGAAAGCATACAATGAATGGATGAGAAATAGGGGCGTGGAAGAAGTTGAGAGGCGGAAGAGAGAGTTATATGTAGAAAGAAAGAGAGAGGCAAAAAGATTAGTAGGAGAGAGTAAGAAGAGAGTGGATGAGGAATATGGAAGGAATATGAGTGTAAAGTGGAGGGACTGTAAGAAAATGTTCTGGAAAAAGGTGAAAAGAGTAAGACAGGGTGGAAGTGAAGTTAGCAGGGGAATGAAAGATAAAAATGGTAGATTACTAATGGAGAAGGGAGAAAAAGTGAGTAGATGGAGAGAACACTTTAAGGAATTGTTTAACGTAGAGAATGGAAGTAATGCGAGTATAAGTGGCTGGGGAATGGCTGGGAGAAGGAGGGAGGTGAGAAGACAGGAAGAAATCAGTAGGATAGAAGTTGTGGAAGCAATGAAGAAAGTTAAATCGGGGAAAGCCCCAGGAATTGATGGAGTGTGTGGTGAAAC
Organism: Coenobita brevimanus; assembly: GCF_032717465.1. Taxonomy (NCBI): domain Eukaryota; kingdom Metazoa; phylum Arthropoda; class Malacostraca; order Decapoda; family Coenobitidae; genus Coenobita; species Coenobita brevimanus. The sequence goes on from NC_137055.1 coordinate 18,184,189, forward strand.
GCTGAAGCATGGGGGAGAGATAGTAGTAGAATGGATGTGGAAGATGTGCAGATTGGCCTGGGAGGAAGGTAGAGTCCCGGAGGATTGGAAGTCAGGTATAATTATTCCCTTGTACAAAGGAAAAGAGGAAAAAGAAGTGTGTGGTAATCATAGGGGCATTTGTCTTCTTAGTATAATAGGAAAAGTGTATGGTAGGATACTTATTGACAGAGTTAGAGAAAGAACAGAGAAATTAGTTGGAGAAGAACAGGGAGGCTTTAGGAAGGGAAGAGGTTGTGTAGATCAGATATTCATTCTTAGATCTTTAGTGGAAAAGTTTCTAGAAAAGGGAAAGAAATTGTATGCGGCTTTCATGGATTTGGAGAAAGCATATGACAGGGTGGAGAGACAAGGATTGTGGAAAGTGTTAAGAATATATGGAGTAGATGGGAAGTTGTTGAATGCTGTGAAGAGTATGTACGATGGTGCGAAGGCTGCAATGCGTATGGATGGTGAACTAAGTGAATTTTTCTCTTTGAAAGTTGGGTTGAAACAGGGATGTGTCATGTCTCCATGGTTGTTCATTCTGTACATGGATGGGGTAATAAAAGAGGTACAAGGTAGGGTAGTGGATGTTGGAGTGGCCTTGGTGAGAGAGGATAGTGTTTGGAAACTCCCTGTACTGTTGTTTGCAGATGATACTGTGTTGTTGAGTGAAGACGAAGGGGAGCTGCAAGGCTTGGTGGATGAGTTTGGGAGAATGTGTAAAAAACGGAATCTGAAGGTGAATGTAGGGAAGAGTAAAGTGATGGTCTTTGAGAGAGAAGAAGTCAGTGAATGTACGGCAAGATTGGATGGTGAGGAATTGGAAAATGTGAGTACGTTTAAGTACTTGGGTAGTGTGATGAGTAAGGATGGAGGTTTGGAGGGCGAAGTGCTTGAAAGGGTACAGCAGGGAAGAAAGGTTGCTGGTTCTTTGAAAGCAGTGATAAAAAACAGGGAAGTGAGCATGGAAGTGAAAAAGTTACTACATGACAGTATTGTGATACCAACTCTAACGTACGGAAGTGAAGCTTGGACGTTGTTGCAAGGACACAAGTCAAGAGTGAGAGCAGTGGAAATGAGTTATTTAAGAGGAACCTGTGGAGTCACATGGAGAGACAGGCTGACGAATGAGGATATAAAGAAGCGTTGTGGTGTGGATGTGGATGTGATAGGAAGCGTTATGAGGAACACACTGAGGTGGTTTGGCCATGTGGAGAGGATGGAGAGTGAAAGACTGACGAAGACAGTGTATGTGAGTGAGGTGGAGGGGGGAAGAGGGAGGGGGAGGCCGAGGATGAGATGGAGGGATGGGGTGGAGAGGTATATGAGAGAAGGGGGTGTGAGTTGGGAGCAGGGCAGTGAAATGGCGGGGGACAGGGCGACTTGGAGGCGATTTGTTTGTGGCCACCCCAAACAGGATTGAGGCATCTGGCAATAGATAGATAGATCGATAGACTTTATCCAGTTTTGATTACTCATTGTATAAACTAAATATTACCAAATATATTTGTGTAGTTTATCGCTCCCCCAGTGCCTCTTCAGAACCCAGTGTATTTGATTCTATATCCACACAGTTGCGTAACCTTAACCTTGCCCTTAGCACCAAAATTACCATTCTGGGTGATTTTAACATACATAATGTTGAATGGTTATTGCACTCTGCCAGGACTGATGATGCTGGTCTAGAGTGTGGGCCTTTTGCAGAATCGTTTAATCTCACCCAGCTGGTAAAGCAATCAGCCAGAATACCTGATAATCCTGACCATAATACCCATCTCTTGGATTTATTCTTGACAAATAATCCAGATCAGTACAGGATAGAGGTACTGTCACCACTTGGATCCTCTGACCACAATCTCATCAAAGCCTCATTAGTTAACCCCCCCCCCACACCTCCTCTTTCTGAACCTGTCAGGGTGACCCGATGGCACTTTGATAGGGCAAACTGGGATGGATTCAGAAATTATCTTGCTGACATTCCATGGCAGTCATTCTTCTCTAGTGATCCCAGTTTTACCCGGTCCCACATTTGAGACTTAATACTAGCTGGTATGAATTTATTCATACCAAGTCAACAGTTCACTAAAAGATCGAACTCTCCAAAATAGTTTGATGGCAATTGTGCCAGAGCAACAGACCAAAAGTCATTAGCTTATAACTCTTACTTAACTCGCTGCATCCCAGCAAATTTTTCACCAGTGACCCCCCCAATCCTGGCAGATTTTGGATTTTTTTTTTTTTTTTTTTTTTAAACCTCCACTTTTTGTAAGAAACATCGAATATTCAGAGAAAGTTCTCAGTTGAGTTTAGAAATACTGTAGAAGTAAGAGTACCTTTACCTTGTTACCATGTTCTCACAGGCCAGGCTTGAGAGAAAATATTTTCTATGAGAGGGGCAGTTATTTCAAACCATTCATAATTGGTTAGATATTTATTTACTTGGTACGAATTTATATGTAGTACAAGAGTATATTGGTTTTCAGACAGTAATATAGGCAATATTAGCATTGTTCAATCACCAAAAACATCAACAAATGGCACCTTCTTTTATGACATTACCACCTCATCACTTCTGCTTGCATCTTCCTCTGGCTTATTTCTTCCTTTGTCCTCCACCTCAGGAATCACTTTCGCCTTGAATTTCGGCATTGGAGAGACCTTGGAGCGACATGTCTACACTGGCCAGGTCACTGCTAACAGGTGAGTTGCCGAGAAAATGGCGTGCTGGGGAGAGGGGGGGTCAAGTGGGGCCAGGCATTATCCCCGCCTGGCGATGGGTAGAGGAAGGTCTCCCACATATGCCTATTAAAAATCACCCGTGAAACTTGAAAAATGTGCAAATGACGGTCCTCGCAATTGCATAACATATGGATACATAGTCGGGTGTCACTGTGACAAAATGTGGTGACATATCCATACGTCGCCGGGACGCGGCAGGTTAAAATCAAGAACATCTGAATCACTCTCTCAATTTAGAATTGCCAGAAATCATGCAAAAACTTTAATAAATCTAGCTAAATCAAACATTCTTCAAAAGCAAGCATCATAACTACTTAACCCCTTAAGACCACAATTGTTTCAGGCAGGGTACCTCTCACAACTGCAATTCAGGGGTGTTTTGGCAACTTACACCAAGGGCAAATTGACTGTGTTCTGGCTAACGAGGAAGAATTTACACACCTGACAACGCAATCCGTACCCCCGTAGGCCTAATGGTTACCGCACAATCGCGCATCAAAGTTCAAAAGAAGTTTATGATAGTTACCCCTCGAAAACAACCGAAACCATGAAAATTTTGATAACTACCTATTTTTCTTATTGAAACAGGTCATTTCAAAGTGTTTTGTCACACCAACCATGAAAACAGGTGTATGTAGGTGTGGGGAGATTACTAGACTGTAGGGAGATAAAGTGGGCTGTGGTGAGTAGACCTATAGATACGGGGGTTAGAAATAACCAGCTTTTCGCATGAAAAGAAAGCACTTGATTGTGTTCTGTAACATCTACCATGAAAACAGGTGTGTATGTAGGTGTGGGGAGATAATTAGTGTGGGGAGTAGATCTACAAGGCCTTGGTGGTATTTGAGGAGAAAAATTTTGGCAACAACCAAATTCTCTTGTGGAAACCCTCCATTTCAATGAGATTTGTCATACCAGCCATAAAATCAAGTGTGTATGTAGGTGTGGGGAGATAAAACAGGTGTGGGGAGTAGCCCTATAAGGTTTCATAGTCATTCCAAAACTAACACAGACGCATAAAAATGTTTATAACCATCAAGGACATCAAAATAAAGTTGAATAATGCTATAAATGGATGCATAAGAAAGGGGGGAAAAAAACTAATTTGTTTCCGATTTATCTTTTTACTGTCCTAACTTCTCGTTACACATTTATCACACCATTACAATTATCACATTATCATTACACGTCATCACACTTATCATTACAGTTTCGGCAACAACCAAATTCTCTCGTGGAAACTCTTCATTTCATTGGAATTTATCACACCAGCCATGAAACAGGTGTGTTTGTATGTGTGGGGAGATGAAACAGGTGCGGGAAGTACCCCTACAAGACCTCATAGTCTTTCGAAAACTAACACAGACGGACACTACTCAGAGGTGCTAATCTGAGCAGGTAGGGAGAATGAAAAAAAAAATAAAATAAAAATAAGATGCATTTTATGTAGTACAACATACAGCATTCTCCAACTACGTACATACAGAAACTGGTAGGTACGAAGTGAGAAATGAACAGAGTGAGGTGTAAAAATTTGGGAAGAAGTAGAAATCATATGAAACAGGTACGTACATCAGACCTGACACTCGGGGGCCTGTTGGGGGTTGGAAGGGTAGTGAGGGACAAGGATGGAGAGATGGGGTGGGGTTTGGGGGGGGAACGAGGCTAGCAGGGAGGGAGGAGGGGGAAGAGAGGGTGGAAAGGGACACAGGTTGTTGTGGGAGGAGAGATGCAGATGCGTTGAGGGGTGGGAGAGTGATGGGGGACAAGGAGGGCGCGAGGGAGTGGAGTAGAGGGTGGCAGGGAGGCGGCCGAGAGTGGGGTGTCCCCCCACCGCCCAGGTTGTTCCGATCCTCCATCACGCCACATCAGGGGCAAGTTCTCATTGGCCTGAAGCCATGTACGTCATAATAGGGGTGGAGCAAGCACTCCACAGTTTTTTACAGGCCACGTTCAATTGATGCGATTAGGCATTTTGGCATAAAGCTCAAATTGCATCATTTGATGCGATTAGGACTTAAGGGGTTAACAACTCTAATGACAATAGAATATTCTGGTCAACTCTTAATTCTTTCAATAATAATTTTAACAGATCATCTTCCATTCCCCCAGTAAATCTTCAGATGGCAACTTTACATATGACCCGCGTGGGAAAGTGGATATTTTTGCCAGTACATTTGCCAGAAACCCTACCATAGACGATACCAGCCAGAATATCCCAGAACTAGAACTTGACTCTCCCGAAATTGCCCCACTTAAAATACAGACAAGATACGTAAAATCCATCCTAGGCAATTTACCTACAAACAAAGCTCCAGGCCCAGATGGAATTCCGCCAATTGTTTTGAAAAAGTGTTAGCCTGAACTTGCCTCTGTTCTAGCTAAATTATTCAGACTATGCATACGTACTTCTTTATTTCCAAATTTATGGAAAGCCAATATCCACCCAATTCCAAAGACAGGAAGTTCCTCTGACCCCTGTGATTACAGAGCAATAGCTGTCACATCTCTTGGTAAGGTATTTGAAATTATAATCAATAAGCACATTGTTAAATATCTTGAATCCAACAACTCAATTTGTGATAAACAATATGGTTTTTGCCACGAAAGATCCACCACTGACATACTCAATCTCCTAACTCATACCATCTGTCAATCAATTGATCTACAAGGAGAAACTCATGCAGTAGCTCTTGATATATCTAAAGCTATTGACAGAGTATGGCACCGTTCCCTGCTGTCCAAATTCCCTTGCTATGGACTAACGTCTTTTGTTCCTTTGATTTCTTCATATCTTAGTGACAGGAAAATAAGAGTAAAAGTATATGATGTATATTCCGATTTTCACTCAGTTAACGCCAGTGTGCAGCAGGGGTCAGTTCTGGCGCCAACCCTATTCCTGGTTCATATTAATGATCTCTTATCAGTCACCCACAATCCTATCCATTCATATGCAGATGACTGAACACTACACAGTTCATTCACACTCAGACACCCATTTACAAAGTCTAATATCTCTACCTCTCAACTCAGGACAGCCATCTCCTTAACCCGCTCCATCCCGACGTTTTCTGGGCAGTGGTACGCCCCAGTCCCGACATTTTTGGACCTTTATTTTTTTTGGCTCATACATCCGCTTTTGGTGAGAAACGTCGAAAATTCATAGAGAAATCGCTCACCTGAGGTTTAAAATACTCGATCTAGGAACGAGTACTTCCTTACCTGACTGGGTTTTCTAACAGGCTGGCTCCAAAGAAAACGAGTTCTATGGGAGGGTAACTATTTTATCCACTCATAAACAGTATTTATTTATTTACTTGGTACGAATTTATATGTAGTACAAGAGTATATTGGTTTTCAAACAGTAATATAGGCATTATAAGCATAGTTTCACTCACTAACTCATCACCATTCATGACCTTTTTTTCCCACATTACCTGATCATCATTTCTGACTGTTTCTTCCTCTAATGCTATGTAAACTTTGTCCTCCACATTGTCATCGATTGGGGAATCACTCTGGCCCTGAATGTCTTTATTGGCCAGGTCACTGATAACAGGTGAATTGCCAAGACAATGGCGTGCAGGGGGGGGGAGAGGTTATGCGGTGTAAGGCATTGTCCCTGCTTGGCATCTTGTAGAGGAATAGAGGAAGGTGTCCCGTGTATACGTGCCAAAAATCACTCGCGAAATCACTCGCGAAAATTGAAAATTGTGCAAATTAGGGACCTTGCAATGTTGCCGCATTATTTCACGTCTCCGGGATATGAGTGCACATCATGTGAGGACGTGAATGCACGTCTCCGGGACGCGGCGGGTTAAATCAAGACGTATCTACAATCAGTGAATGGGGACAAAACAACCTTGTCTCATTTAATCCTAGTAAAACTAAATATATACAGTTTATAAATAGACAGATATTGCCAGATTCGTACATTACCTTCAATGCTACTAATATTCCCATCTCCAAAAGTATTGAAATTCTTGGCGTCTCACTTAACAATGCCCTCAGCTGGACCTCTCATGTTAGATCACTTGCTATAACCGCCTCAAAAAAATTTGGATTATTGTACAGAGTCCGTAACTTCTTCATTGATGAGCAGTTAGCTATAATTTATAAGCGTCATGTGCTTTCTCAGCTTGAATATTGCTCACCCTTGTGGAATGGATGTGGAGAGGTTGCATTAAAACAACTAGACAAAATTCAGAACAAAGCTGTTAGAATCATTAACAACCCTGGCATTACAAATTAACTACCTCCCCTGCAAGTAAGACGGAATGTTGCCTTCCTTGCATTATTTTACAGATATTTTTATGGCAAATGCTCAGACGAAGTTGCGTCCATGGTGCCACCTCTCCATGCCTTCCCTTGTGCTTCAATGGCATCTGGTAGCGCTCATGACTGGAATGTCAGTCAGCCATATTGCAGAACTTCTGCCTATCAGAATTCTTTCATTCCCCGAACTGCATCTCTCTGGAACTCGCTTCCCCAGAGATGTTTCCCTCCAAATTTCAACCCACAGCTGTCCAAGTCTAACTATTACAGATATTTTATGAACGAAGGACACCGGTAATCTGGTGTATTGATTTTTTTTTTTTTCATTTGTTTTTCCTTCTTCCGTTGTTATTTAAAAAAATAAAAAAAGGCTTTTTGATCTTTCTAGAAACGTAGAGCTTGCACAGTCAGTATGGTGGTCACTGGATGCTTTGTGATGAAATAAACCACTAATCTATGGGGCTGTCCTTACACCGTATTTATGTTGTGAGATTCTAGTTTCCAAATTTTTTCCAGAGTGTCCTATGTAAAATTTGTTACAGCTTTTACACAGGATTTTGTAAACAATGCCTGTAATACTGAATGGGCTGTTCTTGATGAGGGTTTTTTTGATGGTGTTCTCATATTTGAATACTACTTGTACATTAAGTTTCTTCAGTATGTGAACAACATCAAGAAAATTTTCATGGAAGGGGAGGACAAGGGTTCTTTGAATATTCTGGCGATCTGGCTTGTTAGTTTTCCCTTCAAGGAATCGATTCTTGGCTGTGTTGTGGCACTGAGTTAGTATACTCTGTGGATATTTTAGCTTCTTTCCAATGTTCTGAATCATTTTTTAGTTCATCATCTAAAAATTCTGGGTCTGAAATTGTATATGCTCTTATGTACATGGATATGAACACAGATCTTTTTACATTAATGTGATGGTTTGAATAATACTGCACATAGGGCCTAATATTTGTAGGTTTTCTGTATTGTGCATTGTGAACTCATCTTTTACCTTCGAAGGCAAATTTTACACACAAAAATTTGGTATGGGCATGGATAATCCCCCCTCCCCAAATATTTACATGGAATACTTTGAGAAACATTAACTGACGTCCGTAAATAAAATATTTTTTTTCATATCAGTATTCACCAAGTAAAATAAAGACCTGGTCCCTCAAGCAGCAAACATTTACGATGATAATGCGGAAAATATTCTTAGTAAAATAACCATTAGTAAGGAGGACGTATTGAAAGAAATTAATAAGTTAAAACCTCAAGAATCGCTAGGTCCGGACGATCTATATACACAAAAATTATAAAAGGTACCAAAGATGAATTATGTCAGCCACTTTTAACGTTATTTAATTACTTTAATTTCAGGAGAAGTTCCAGAGGCGTGGAAGACCGCAAAAGTAGTGCCCATCTTAAAACGGGCGATAAATCAGCTGCGTCGAATTATCGTCCGATAAGTCTAACGTCAATAGTAGGAAAAATCTTCGAGTCAGTTTTGGCAAATAAGATTAGAGAACACTTAGATAGATTTAATCTTATAAACGAAAGCCAGCACGGATTCAGGCAAGGAATATCCTGCCTCACAAACTTCTTGTCCTTCTACTCGGAGGTCTATGAGGCAGTAGATAGCAATAAAGCTTACGATGTTATTTACTGGACTTAGGCAAAAAGCTTTTGATAGGGTCCCACACGAAAGGTTAGTTAGAAAGGTTCGAGCACACGGTATAAACAGTGATATCTTAGAATGGATAGAATCCTGACTGAAAGGACGAAAGCACAGAGTATTGATAAATGGAACAAGTCGGATTGGGGATTAGTAACTAGCAGTGTACCACAGGGTTCAGTGCTCAGTCCCTTATTTATTATATATATATATATATATATATATATATATATATATATATATATATATATATATATATATATATATATATATATATATATATATATATATAATCTAGACTTAGGAGTCAATAGCAGCATCAGAAAATTTGCCGACGATACAAAAATAGGGCGTACCATTAACTCGAGTGACGATTGCCATAACTTACAAAAAGACCTCGATACATTGTCCAAATGGTCTAAAACTTGGCAAATGGAATTTAACGGTGAAAAATGTAAAGTACTTAACGTAGGCAAGACCATTGGAGACACTAAATACAGCTTAGATAACAAAGAAATTAGCAAATCGGAATGCGAGAGGGATCTAGGAGTTATGGTTAGTAACGACCTTAAACCAAGGCAACAGTGTATTAATGCAAGAAATAAAGCAAATAGGGTTTTAGGATATATTTCGAGAAGCGTGAGCAATAGGTCATCAAAAGTAATACTGCAACTTTACCTAGCATTAGTAAGGCAATACTTAGACTACGCAGTGCAATTTTGGTGTCCTTATTATAGAATGGATATTAACTCGTTAGAAAATGTTCAGAGAAGAATGACAAAAATGACACATGACGTTCGGAACCTGTCATATGACGACAGACTGAAAAGACTAAGTTTGCATTCGCTAGAGAGGCGAAGAGTAAGTGGAGACTTGAAAGAGGTGTTTAAGTGGATGAAGGGTATAAATAAGGGAGATATTAGCAAGGCACTTAAAGTGAGCATACAGGATAGAACTAGAAGTAATAGTTTCAAACAAGAAAAATTCCATTTCAATAAGGAAGTAGGTAGAAATTGGTTTGGTAATTGAGTAGTAGACGAATGGAATAAGCTACCTAGTAAAGTAGTTGCTGCCTCTTCCATTGAGAGTTTCAAGCATAGGCCAGATAAACATTTGACAAATAAGGGGTGGATATAGAAAATAAAAAAAAAACTTATAACCAATACTAATTCATAAATTTTCCTTTTCAGGTTAAATTTTCCTTTTCAGGTTACACTACGATAGAGACTATTCTCCTTTCACACTCACCTATTAAATGTCCACGCCAGTTTTTCTATACTACGTGGAGTTCTTTGACTTTTTCCTGCCGGCTTCGGCTGGAGGATTTGGAGGGCTGGGGAGAGCCTTCTTCTTTGCTATCCTTATCTCATTCTAGTAGTTCAGTTACTCTTCTAGGAGCTGCCTAGCATAGGCCAACCGGCCTACTGCAGTTAACCTCTCTTCTTAAGTTCTTATGTTATGGAGCAAAACTTTGTTTGGCTCCGATATGTTGATGATATCCTGTGCTTCTGGCCTAACAGTCTTCCCATTGATGATTTTCTCCTGAAATTAGATTCGTTGTTCAATCGATTAAGTTTACTCATGAGATGGAAATGGATAATGAATTGCCATTTTTGGATGTAAAAGTTATCACGGACCAAAATGTTTTGAAGACCAAGGTATACAGAAAACCTACAAATATTATGTCATATGTGCATTATTATTCAAACCATCACATTAATGAAAAAAGATCTGTGTTCATATCCATGTACCTAAGAGCATATAGAATTTCAGACCCAGAATTTTTTGATGATGAACTAAATATGATTCAGAACATTGGAAAGAAGCTAAAATATCCACAGAGTATACTAACTCAGTGCCACAATACAGCCAAGAAACGATTACTTGAAGGGAAAACTAATAAGCCAGATCGCCAGAATATTCAAAGAACCCTTGTCCTCCCCTTCCATGAAAATTTTCTTGATGTTCACATACTGAAGAAACTTAATGTACAAGTAGTATTCAAATATGAGAACACACACACACACACACACACACACACACACACACACACACACACACACACACACACACACAAACACACACACACACACACACACACATACAAACACACACACACACACACACACACACACACACACACACACACACACACACACACACACACACACACAAATCATCAAGAACAGCCCATTCAGTAATTCAGGCATTGTTTACAGAATCCCGTGTAAAAGCTGTAACAAATTTCACATAGGACAGTCTGGAAAACATTTGGAAACTAGAATCTCACAACATAAATACAGTATAAGGACAGCCCAACAGATTAGTGGTTTATTTCGTCACAAAGCATCCAATGATCACCATACTGACTGGGCAGGCTCTACGATTCTACCAAGATCAAAAAGCTTAGATGAAAGAAATATAATAGAATCTTGCCTAATTTCTGGTACATATGAAAAGAATGTCAACATGAGCTATGGTCATTTTAAGTGTGATATTGTTAACTGAAATAATTTTAAAGCAGTTTCCCGCCAGACTAACAAGTGATTGTTCCCTGTCGTCTCCTGGTGGTGTAGTCACACTTTTGTGGGATTCACCTAGCATTAATCTTCTAAGTCTTAAGTTAAGCCGCAGTATTTATCCCCTCCTCCTCCTCCTCCCTCCTCCCTCTCCCCTTCCCCCTTCCCCATCCCTCCCCCTCCCCCTTCCTTCCCTCCTCCTTCCCCTCCCTTGTCAGGTGCATCCCAATGGAAGAAAAAGAAAAAAATAAAGAAAGGTACCTATTGTTCTGTGCATCGCCCATTTTTACATTCAGGTCATCCTTTGTTGTGTACCACTCCCAGCTGCAGGTGACCATAAGTTAAGCCGCAGGAAAAAATTCAGGTCATCCTATGTTCTGTGTGCCACTCCCTGCTGCGGGTGTGCATAATAGACGTCTACCCTTTACGTTTCTGTCTCATATATATATATATATATATATATATATATATATATATATATATATATATATATATATAGAGAGAGAGAGAGAGAGAGAGAGAGAGAGAGAGAGGTATATAAGATGTAATATACGCTAGTACTCACTGTCACTCCATTCATTTCTCCTGTAGTTATTTTGCATATATATATATATATATATATATATATATATATATATATATATATATATATATATATATATATATATATATATATATATATATATATATATATTTTGCCAGACGCCTCAATCGCGTTTGGGGTGGCCACAAACAAATCGCCTCCAAGTCGCCCTGTCCCCCGCCATTTCACTGCCCTGCTCCCAACTCACACACCCCTCTCTCATATACCTCTCCACCCCATCCCTCCATCTCATCCTCGGTCTCCCTCTCCCTCTTCCACCCTCCACCTCACTCACATACACTCTCTTCGTCAGTCTTTCACCCTCCATCCTCTCCACATGGCCAAACCACCTCAGTGTGTTCCTCACAACGCTTCCTATCACATCCACATCCACACCACAACGCTCCTTTATATCCTCATTCGTCAGCCTGTCTCTCCACGTGACTCCACAGGCTCCTCTTAAATAACTCATTTCCACTGCTCTCACACTTGACTTGTGTCCTTCCAACAATGTCCAAGCTTCACTTCCATACGTTAGAGTTGGTACCACAATACTGTCATGTAGTAACTTTTTTACTTCCATGCTCACTTCCCTGTTTCTTATCACTGCTTTCAAGGAACCAGCAACCTTTCTTCCCTGCTGTACCCTTTCAAGCACTTCACCCTCCAAACCTCCATCCTTACTCATCACACTACCCAATTACTTAAATGTACTCACATTTTCCAATTCCTCACCATTCAACCTCGCTGTACATTCACTGACTTCACCTCTCTCAAAGACCATCACTTTACTCTTCCCTACATTCACCTTTAGATTCCGTTTCTTACACACTCTCTCAAACTCATCCACCAAGCCTTGCAGCTCCCTTTCGTCTTCACTCAACAACACAGTATCATCTGCAAACAACAGTACAGGGAGTTTCCAAACACTATCCTCTCTCACCAGGGCCACTCCAACATCCACTACCCTACCTTGTACCTCTTTTATTACCCCATCCATGTACAGATTGAACAACCATGGAGACATGACACATCCCTGTTTCAAACCAACTTTCAAAGAGAAAAATTCACTTAGTTCACCATCCACACGCACTGCAGCCTTCGCACCATCGTACATACTCTTCACAGCATTCAACAACTTCCCATCTACTCCATATATTCTTAACACTTTCCACAATCCTTGTCTATCCACCCTGTCATATGCTTTCTCCAAATCCATGAAAGCCGCATACAACTTCTTTCCCTTCTCTAGAAACTTTTCCACTAAAGATCTAAGAATGAATATCTCATCTACACAACCTCTTCCCTTCCTAAAGCCTCCCTGTTCTTCTCCAACTAATTTCTCTGTTCTTTCTCTAACTCTGTCTATAGGTATCCTATCATACACTTTTCCTATTATACTAAGAAGACAAATGCCCCTATGATTACCACACACTTCTTTTTCCCCTTTTCCTTTGTACAAGGGAATAATTATACCTGACTTCCAATCCTCCGGGACTCTACCTTCCTTCCAGGCCAATCTGCACATCTTCCACATCCATTCTACTACTATCTCTCCCCCATGCTTCAGCGTTTCACCACACACTCCATCAATTCCTGGGGCTTTCCCCGATTTAACTTTCTTCATTGCTTCCACAACTTCTATCCTACTGATTTCTTCCTGTCTTCTCACCTCCCTCCTTCTCCCAGCCATTCCCCAGCCACTTATACTCGCATTACTTCCATCCTCTACGTTCAACAATTCCTTAAAGTGTTCTCTCCATCTGCTCACTTTTTCTCCCTTCTCCACTAGTAATCTACCATTTTTATCTTTCACTCCCCTGCTAACTTCACTTCCACCCTGTCTTACTCTTTTCACTTCTCTCCAGAACATTTTCTTACAGTCCCTCCACTTTACACTCAAATTCCTTCCAAATTCTTCATCCACTCTCTTCTTACTCTCTCTTACTAATCTTTTTACCTCTCTCTTTCTTTCTACACATAACTCTCTCTTCCGCCTCTCAACTTCTTCTACGCCCCTATTTCTCATCAATTCATTGTATGCTTTCTTCTTTTGTGCCACAGCCTGTTTCACCTCTTCAGTCCACCACGCTGTTCCTTGCACCCCCCTCCGTCTTCTCTTCCTTCCACACACCACATCACATGCTGCACATATTTCTTCTGTAAATATCTTACACACACCTTCCACGTCTCCCATCTGCTCCAATTCATATTTGCCCAATCGTTCCTCCACTTCTCTCTTATACTCTGCCGTTTTCTCATCCTCTTGTAACCTTTCCACTCTCCTTGCAACTACTTCTTCCTCTCGTCTTTCCCTTCTTCTATTCCTCCATCTTACTTGCATCCTAATTCTGGCCACCACCAAGTAGTGGTCAGAAAGTCCACCCCCCCAACCTCTATACACTCTTGCATCTTTTACACATGTTCGCATCCTTCCATCCACACACACATAATCAATCATTGCCTTCCTTTCATTCAGTTCACCACCCACCCTTCTCATCACTCGCCATGTATAGCTGTGTTTCATTTTATGCCTGAAGAGGGTATTGGCTATCACCAACCCCCTCCCAGCACAAATGTCCACTAACGCACTCCCATTCTCATCTATCTCAGCAGGCACACCCCACTCACCAACTATTCCATCCACCTTCACATTCCCAACTTTACCATTCATATCACCAATCAAAAACACTCTATCATTCCTTCCAAACTTTTCCATGCACACTTCCACATATGTCCAGAACTCTTCTCTCACTCTTCTAGCACGATCTTGCGTTGGTGCATACACACACACAATCGCCCACATTTGTATTCCAACTTTCAACTTTACCCACACAATCCTTGACCCAACTGATCCATACTGTCTTATGCTCTTCTTCCATCTTTTACTCACAACTATACACACTCCTTCCTTTGCCCTCTCATTCTCATCTACTCCTGCACATATACCCCATCCATACTCCCATTCTCTCTCACTTTCTCCTCTCCATTTTGTTTCAGTTATTCCACATACATCCACTTTCGCATCCTCAAGCACCTGGACAATCGCTCTCTCTTTCACCTCATCATTCGCTCCCCTTACATTCCATGTACACATTACCAAGTCCTTTGTCCGGTCCTGGGTCGTCAACGTTTGGTCAGTCCTTGTCCGAGGCTTCTTGTTTGTTTTTTTAGTTAGTTGTTTTCCGGGGAGGGGGCACTAACCCTCCGCCAACCCTTTTAGTCGCCTTTTACGACAAGCAGGGATACTGGGGGAGTATTCTTGAAAACCCCCCTACCCCCAGGGGGTAAATAATATATATATATATATATATATATATATATATATATATATATATATATATATATATATACTGTATATATATATATATATATATATATATATATATATATATATATATATATATATATATGTATATATATATATATATATATATATATATATATATCTATATATATATATATATATATATATATATATATATATATATCTATATATAACCCGACGCCCTAATCCCTCAAAGGGTGGCCGCAGACAAAACGCCTACAAGTCGCTCTGTCACCCACCATTTGACTACCCTCTCACCAACTCCCCCCCCCCCTCCCTCATATACCTCTCAACTCCATCCCTCCACCTCATCCTCGGTCTACCTCTCCCACTCCCTCCCTCCACCTCACCTACATACACCCTCTTAGTCAGTCTTTCATTCTCCATTCTCTTCACACGTCCAGACCACTTCAGTGTATTTCTCCTAATCTTCTCAACCACATCCACATCCACCCCACATCGCTCCTTCACTTCTTCATTCGTCAACCTGTCCTTCCACATCACTCCACATGCTCCTCTCAAGTAACTCATTTCCACTGCTCTCACTCTCGACTTGTTCCCCTCTTGCAAGGTCCATGCCTCGCTTCCATATGTCAGGGTAGGGATCACAATACTATCATGCAGTGACTTCGCACCTTCCATACTCACCTCCCTATTTCTCATCACTGCTTTCAGTGTACCAACGACCTTCCTTCCCTGCTGTACCCTTTCACGCACTTCATCCCCCAAAGTTCCATCCTTACTCATCACACTACCCAAGTACTTGAATGCACTCACATTCTCCATATCCTCACCATCCAACCTCACTGCACACTCTGTGACTTCATTCCTCTCAAACACCATAACTTTACTTTTGTTTACATTAACTTTCAGATTACTCCTCCTCCACACTGTCCCAAATTCATTCACCAAACCTTGCAACTCCCATTCATCTTCACTCAAAAGTACTGTATCATCAACAAACAGCAACACCGGAAGCTTCCAAATCTCACCCTCATTCATTAGAGCCACCCCCACACCCACTGCCCTACCCTGCACCTCCTTTACAACCCCATCCATGTATATATTAAACAGCCATGGAGACATCACAAAACCCTGTTTCAGTCCCACATTGAGATCAAAGAACTCACTCAGCTCACCATCCACTCGCACCGTAACCCTAGCTCCCTCGTACATACTCTTCACAGCACTCAACAATTTCCCCTCCACTCCATATATTCTTAATACCTTCCACATACCTTGCCTATCTATTCTGTCATAAGCTTTCTCCAAGTCCATGAAGGCAGCATACACTTTCCTTCCCTTCTCTAGATACTTCTCCACTAAACATCTTAGAACAAATATCTGATCTACACACCCTTTTCCCTTCCTAAATCCCCCTTGTTCTTCTCCAACAAGCTCCTCTGTCATATGCCTAACCCTATCAATGAGTATTCTACCATATATTTTACCAGTCACACTAAGTAGGCAAATACCCCTATGGTTACCACATACTACTCTCTCGCGTTTTCCTTTGTATAATGGAACAATTATACCTGATTTCCATCCTCTGGAACCCTTCCCTCTTCCCAAGCCAATATACACAACTTCCATATCCACTCCACAACAATCTCACCCCCATACCTATGCATTTCACCACACACTCCATCAATTCCTGGGGCATTTCCCAACTTAATATTCTTCATCGCTTCCACTACTTCCGCCCTACTGAACTCTTCCTCCCTCCTCTCATCTCTTCTTCTCCCAGCCATTCCCCAACCACTTATACTCGCACTGCTCTCACTCTCCACATTCAACAAATCCTCAAAGTGCTCCTTCCATCTCCTCAGTTTCTCTCTCTTCTCCACCAACAATCTATTATTCCTATCTTTCACTCCCCTACTATTTCCCCTTTCACACTGCCTTACTTTCTTTATCTCCTTCCAAAACAATTTCTGACTCTCCCTCCATTTCACGCTCAGATTCCTCCCAAACTCCTCATCCACTTTCTTTTTACTCTCCTTCACCAGTCTCTTAACCTCCCTTCTCCTGCTCACATATACCTCTCTCTTTTCTCTCTCATCTTCTCCCCTACCTCTATTCGCTAACCATTCACTATATGCCTTCTTCTTTGGTTCCACAGCTCGTTTCACCTCATCATTCCACCATGCTGTCCTTTGCACACCCTTGCATCTCCTCCTCACTCCACAAACTGCCTCACACGCTGCGCCTATCTCTTCCGTGAATATCTTACATACGTCTTCCACCCCTTCCATCTGCTCTAGCTCATATTTTCCCAGTCTTTCTTCCACTATGCTCTTATACTCTGTCATTTTCTCACTGTCTTGCAATTTCTCCATTCTTCTCACAGGAGTTGTTTCCTCCTGTCTTCCCCTTCGTCTCCTCAACCACTTTCTTTGCAGCTCTACCTTGGCCATCACTAAGTGATGGTCCGAGACTCCATTGCCCCACCCTCTCCACACTCTTGCATCCAACACGTGTCTTCTCATTCGCTGATCCACACACACGTAGTCTATCATTGTCTTTCGTTCAACAAGTTCACCATCCATCCTCCTCATTACTCTCCATGTATACCGGTGGATCATCTTATGCCAAAAGTAGGTGTTGGCTATTGCCAACCCCTTACAAGCACAGATGTCCACCAAAGCACTTCCATTCCCATCTACATCAGCTGGCACACCCCACTGACCAACCACTCCATCCACTCGTACATTCCCAACTTTGCCATTCATGTCTCCAATCAACAGCACTCTCTTGCTCCTCTCATACTTGTCCATACACGCTTCTACACTCGCCCAAAACTCATCTTTCACTCTTGCCACTCAATCCTCTGTCGGGGCATACACACATACAATCGCCAACGCTTGTATACCTACTTTCATCCTCACCCATACAATCCTTGCACCCACTGTTCCATACTCTCTTATATTCTCCTTCCACTTCTTGCTTATCATCAGACATATTCCCTCTCTTTCCCTCTCATTTTCATCGACTCCCGCACATATACCTAAACCATATTCCCATTCTCTCACCCTTTCACCTTCCAATTTAGTTTCAGTCAATCCACATATATCCACTTTTGCATCCTCAAGCACCTGAACAATCTCTCTCTCTTTCACTCCATCATTCACTCCTCTCACATTCCACGTTCCCACCCTAAGAATGTCCTTCGTCTGTTCCTTAGTCGTCAACGTATGGTCCGTCCGGGTCCGAGGCGCTTTGTTTGCTTTTTTAGTTAGTTCTTTTTATGGGGTGGGGCACTAACCCGCCACCAACCCTTTTAGTCGCCTCGTACGACAAGCAGGGATACTGGGGAAGTATTCTTGAAACACCCCTACCCCCACACGTGTGTACAAAGATATTTTTACGCTCCTGACTGAGAACCGAACCCTAGACCTCTTAGACAGAAGTCAGGCACTGATACCACTCCTCTTGGCAAGTGACACAGCAATTTTAATCTATCCCAGAAACAACACGACCATCTTTATATGTTGGAGAGAAGCACATCACACGCGTGTGTACAAACATAATTTTACACTCCTGATCTCTGTCTAAGAGGTCTAGGGTTCGATTCCCAGTCAATAGTGTAAAAATATATTTGTACATACGGGTGTAATGTATCTCTCCAACACATAAAGAAGCTTGTGTTGTGTCTGGAATAGATTAAAACTGCTCTGTCACTTGCCGAGTGGAGTGGCATCAGTGCCTGACTTCTATCTAAGAGGTCTAGGGTTCGATTCCCAGTCAGGAGCGTAAATAGAGAGAAAGAGAGAGAGTTCCCATATGCGCCTAGTGTCCTAAATATTGGACAGAGCTGGGCATTTTAAAACTTTAATAAAAGCGGAAACCATAGGGTAGGGACCTATGAGCTTCAAGACTATGGGCCGATAAGCGGAGGGAGGTACGCTTAGTATCCTTCAAGCAAAATCCCTCGCACAAGGAGCTAATGGGATATATATATATATATATATATATATATATACCTAGGCTGCTTCCCCCAGGGAAAGGGAAGGTAGCCGAGACAGGACGACACACTCCCCATTTACTCATCCATTCAAACACATTCATTCGCATCTTAGCCCCAAGGGGAGAATGGACAGATCCTCACCGCACCACACCGCACAAGGGTCAACTGCGCAATGCAATCAGTGACATCCGCAGTAGGGCCCGACAGCAGAGCTGGTTTTCCCCTGCCACATCATAACAGACCCATCCCCTTACTCGCACCTGACTTGACTAGCTGATCCGACCAAATGCGGGAGAATATCCCCTCAGGGCTGCGTCATCACTTATTCATTCACAATTTCTCTCCATTTATTTATGTCACGCACAGCCACTCTTCCTTGCTCAACAGACATCCCTCTCGCATCCAGTGCTGTCTTCACACTGTCCATCCATCCTATTCGTGGTCTTCCTCTCAGCCTTACACCTCTCACATCAGATCTAGTTATCTTTTTCACCAATCGCTCATTATCCATTCTCTCCATATGCCCAAACCATCGCAACACCCTCTGCTCAACTCTACCAGCCATCTCCCGAACAACTCCAGTTCTCCTTCGCACTTCATCATTTCGCACTCGATCCATGCGCGTCACTCCACACATACTCCTCAGACACCTCATCTCCATTACATTCAAACTTTTCCTCTCATATATATATATATATATATATATATATATATATATATATATATATATATATATCTATATATATATATCAAAACTCCCTTGATACAGCGTATCATCTGTTGTCCCACTGTTCTCATATCTCAACAACAGAAAGGTAAAAGGAATAATAGATGATGTATATTCGAATCTCCACTCTGTGCTGGGGTGCACAAAGATCAGTCATAACACCTACCCTGTTCCATATTGATAGAAATGATGTCTTGTCGGTCACCAGTAATCCTATTCACTTATATGCAGATAACTCAGCGTTTCACCGTTTCACCCACTCGCAAAGTCTGATATCTCTAACTCAGCAGGGCTCTCCACATATAAAAAACTTATCTAAGATCAAAGACTATGGACAGAAATACAATCTAACTTAATGACTGGAAAACCAATTATATCTAAGTTACTAACAGATAGATGTTGATTCCTATATTACCTTCGATGCAGCCAATACTAAATATCTAAAAGTTTTGAATTCTTGGTGTCTCACTAAAAAGTATCCTCAGTTGGACCTCTCACGTTAGATATCGTGTGAAAACCGCCTCAAAGAAACCCGGATTCCTTTAGAGAATCTATAATTTCTTCACTGACGAGCAGCTACTATAATATACAAGAATCTTGTGTGGTCTCGGCTCGAATATTGCTCACCCATGTGGAGTAGATGTGGACAGCTTGAGTTAAAACAACTCGACAAAACTCAGAACAAAAGTACAGTAATGATCAATAACCCTACAATTACAAATGAACTACCAACCCTGCAGTTAAGACGGAATGTTGCCTTCTTCACATTATTTTACAGATATTTTTTTGGCAGATGCTCAGACGAAGTAGCATCCATTGTAGTACCTCTCCACATCTTCCCCCGTGCTACACGGGCATTTGGTAGCGCCCATGGCTACACTATCACACTTCCTTATTGTAGCTCTTCAGCCTATCAAGATTCATTTATTACCCGAGCAGTTTCTCTTTGGAATTCGCTTCCCCAGATTATTTTCTCCGAAAATTCATCCAACAGCAGCTGAAATTCAACTCTTACGGAGTATTAATGAATGAAGGACACGTATAACCTGGTGTATGGAAGTTCATTTATTTATATTTTCCCCCCAATTGCCATGTAGAGGAAAAAAATTACGGTGCTTTCTACAACCAAAGTCAATAACAGACATTTTCCTCCAGTGTGTAAAAGCTTTACACACACACACACACACACACACACACACACACACACACACACACACACACACACACACACACACACACACACACACACGCGCGCGCGCGCGCGCGCGCATATCTCGACAGATATATATATATATATATATATATATATATATATATATTAGGATTAGTTGTAAGGAAGAGGTCAAGTATGTTGGAGCTCTGTCCAGGGCGGTCAAGGATACGGGTAGGGTGCTGTACAGGCTGCTTTAGGTCATTAAGGATAGAAAAGATGTAGGCTTGTTCACCAGGTGGATCAGTGAAAGGAGAGGAGAGCCAAAAGTGGTGGTGAATATTGAAATCTAGAATGGAGATTTGAGAGAAAGGAGAAATGGATAGAATGTGTTCCATCGTAGAAGTAAGATAGTCAAAGAATTATTGTTAGTCAGTAGAATTAGGGGATAAGTAAACAGCGCAGATATATTTAGTCAGAGAATGACACAAAAGCCGAAGCCAGAGCGTAGAGAATTCAGAAGAATCGAGTTCAGGAACACGAGAACAAGATAAGTCGGTGCATACATATATACAACAGCCACCTTTGGCTTTGAAATGAGTATAAAGAAAGTAGGAGGAAACAGAAAAGGGTCTGCTGTCAGTTGCCTTAGACAGCTGAGTCTCAGTTAGAAAAAGAAGGTGAGGTTTAGAGAAGGAGAAGTGGTGCTCAACAGAGCGAAAGTTAGACGAAAAGCCGCGAATGTCGCAGAAATGAAGAAGAAGAGAGTCAGACAGTGGTTCCAGGCAGGTCGAGTCATCACCGGGAGAGGGGCGGAAGGTGGGGGCATTGATGGTCCCCCTCCCCCTGGGGACTCCTTAGGAGGTAATGACTTATGTCGATCTAAGACGGAAATAGTCTATGGATATAAGGGGGAGTCGTAACGATTAAGGAGTAGAGGATATATAAATATGAATGAAGGAAAGGAGCGAAAATATCTATTTCGAATCATGGCAGAGGACCATTTGTGTTCGCACGTTTCTCGTTCCCGGTTCTTGCTACTAGTGTTTTCTAGCTCTCTGTGTGTGTGAGTGATGTGTGTTGACTTTGGTGGGGAAGCTTAGGATGCGGACCCATGTCCCAACTGCTTCCCAACCTGGGTTATTATAGAATATTGCCAGACAACGATTCAGACTCTACCGACATCGACCCGGCAGACCAGCAACTCCACACTGGGACTGCTCTTCTGCCTGGCGATCAAAAGGACCATCTGGTTATATATATGTCAGTAAATTTCGTTTTTTAGAGCGTGACGAGCGAACGAGCTCCATGTTACTACTATTCCCTCGGATTTATTATTTCTTCATGACTGTAGCTGAATAACGAAAAATAAACTGGAACGAAATAGTGTTGACTCTGGTGGGGAAACTAAGGCTGTGGACCTGTGTCCCCAACTATTGCCCAACCTGGGTCATTAGAGAAAACTGGCAGATAGCTGTTCAGACTTTACCGACATCGAGCCGGCTGACAAACAAATCCACTCTAAAACAGCTCCTCTATTACACTTCAAAAATTTTATTACAATTAGAGTTACAACTACTTTCTTTGTTTTAAAATGATAATTACAAATACATTTGGGAATAACAATTACATTACTATTATAATTACTGCAGAACAAAATCAATTATTATTACAATAATGATTACAAATTCTCGAATTTGGAAAAAAAAAATCGTTATGGTTATGAAAGATACAAATTTGGCATTGTAAGGTTGTCCTTTATTTACAGTGGCACAAAACTAATTTGAAAAAAAAAAAAAATCAAGATTTCATATTTGTAGTTTTTCAAGCAATTCACTATTGCACTTAGTTAATATCACTGAAGGGAAAGAAGTGACACCAAGTCGAGATCTTTTCGCAGTGAAATAATTTCCGGCAGTGCAGAAAACTCGCTCTGATGGAGCAGATGCGGCAGTACACCCAATTACCTCTCATGCAAGGTTCTTCAGTGGATGCAAAGCTTGTGACACTTCTTGCCAGTAGAGCATTGGATCACTGGAAAATGACAGAGTTCCTTCCTCTACATATTGCATTAACAAAAGACTCACACTGTGCTTCCCCCTGATCCCCGTTGATTTTGGACCTTTGACGAACATTGTGGTATAAAAGAGTACAGTCTGGGTCTTTCTGATTCCGGTAATCCTTCTGCTAGAGCATTCTTGTCACACTTTTTATCCATTGTTGACTCCACGTGAACAACCTCCAATTCTTCAAGCTTTTCCTTGACATATGCCACCATTGGTCCTTCTCCTGTTGTAATGAAAGCCAGTCCAGTTTGAACCTAGGATCCAAAAAAACCCGCCACTTGAACATCTCTCATTCCCAAGTATGGATCCAATCTCTTCTTCACAGAGTCTAGTAGCACTTGAGCCAGTTGTTCTCAGTATTGTAATTTGGTATTATGAATTAGATTCTCCAGTGGGTGTTTGAGTCCCTGAATCACTGGTTCAGTGGCAGCTATGGTCGCCTTCTTCTGTCCCTCCACAACTTCTAAACCCACGTGAAAAGGTTCGAGGACAATCACAAGCTCCTTTAAAGCAGAACTCCCCACTGGTATGATTTTCTTACTCCTCTGCTCTCTCTGGGACAGAAGATTAATTGCATAATTCACCTCTACAAGGTTCTTGAGTATAGATTTTACCATTTTCAACTGTGAATTCTATCTTGCCACATTTTGTGTCTGGAGAACAATCCCCTTAGATTGGAGGTACGGAGCAGCTACTGTTTTGATTTCCTCATTGAGTTGATCAAAGATGCAATTTTCTGAAGCACTGATGACAGTAGTGAATTTTTTACATTTGGGTGAGTAAACCCATATCTCACACGTAGTTGCTGAGTATGTGCAAAACATCCCGTTCTTTGAGAAAGGTGAGTCACAACATCTAAGCAAATATCCTCATCAATGATGTTGAGTCACATGAATTTCCAGCCCCCTCTTCTTCCTGATCTAAGTAGACACTTGGCAGGGAAATGTCATGTATTCACCATCATGATGCATTATCAGCTACAACTTTCTTTCCTTGAATACTGAACCGATTGACAGTTTCCTCATGGGCAGATGCAGTGTTGAATGCTATGTGTCGGCCTTCTGAATTATCACAACCAAGGACACGAAACTTTAGTTCCCAGTCTCTGTTAACATAGTTCACTCATGGGAGGAGAGTGTGTGTGTGTGAGCCGTGAGGAATGTGTGTCTAGGAGAGAGTGTGAACGAGTGTGTCAAGCCTTCTCTCTCTGCACCTTTTTATTCAGTCCAACCTCTCCCAAGCAACCTGAGTAGGAGTTCCCTGGTGACGTTGGCATCAGTGACTGGTAAAATCTAGGGATTAGGGAGGAGCAAGGGCTCTTGACCATACCTCTCTTCCACCACGAGATCCTGGGCCTCGGCATTTCCGATCGAAGGGGTACAAGGAGCTGGGTCAGGTCCTATGAGAGAACAGGTGTTACGGACAAAGTCAGTAGAAGTGTCAAAACGTGGCTTAGGTGGGTTAATCCAGAGGCATCTTAATCCCAATATGACAGCTTGGTACAAGGTTACCTTACCAGTCCCACTTTCCTCCTCTTTCACAATTACAATTAACTTATCAGTTAATTACAATTACAATTACTTCAATTTTAATTTCAATCACAATTATAATTACAATTACTGTATTTCTGTAATTAATTAAAGTTCAGTTAAATTACAATTACAATTACTCTCACCCTGCTGGCGACCAAGAGGACCACCTGATTATAAATACCAGTAAAGTGCACTGTGTGAGAGCGTGTCGAGTAAGTAACATTTTATCGCTGTTTCCCCTGATATATTAATTCTTCATGATGGTAGCTGAACTGCCAAAAATATACTTGAACGAATGACATTCACACACACACACACACACACACACACACACACACACACACACACACACACACACACACACACGTCAAAGTGAAAGCATGAATATAACTCAGGGTTTGACTGAGCAACATAAGTTCCGATGGTATGCATGTGCTGGTGTAAAGCAAGGTGCCATAGCATTCATCACACGAGCAATGCCAAATTCTACAATCTCCTCTGCCAACCTCGCGTTTTGACGAAACGAAAACAATAAAGACTTGGTTATTGATGAGATGATTAAAGCTAGAAATGGGATATTTAGCCTTGGTGATTTCACCATTAAAACAGCCAAAACATTAGTGTAAAATTATAGGTGGGATCTCCGATATTTAATTGCTTAAGTCGATGCCAAAAAACACAGTGTTATGACGGAGTACCTTTTTTACTTTGATTTCGTAACTGAGACATTCATCGATTAGAGACAAACACACTCTTGGAAAACTCGAGATTCCAAAGGGTTCCTAAGCCTTCATGGGTGAGCTTTTAGTTGATAACAAAATTTATGAAAAGAATGTATTACATTCAGAAATAATTTCAACTCTTTCACACAAGAGTAAAGTTATTAGCTTCTATTTAGTGTGCCAGTCAGGTTGTGCTGGCATTGAGAATTAACATCGTTTGCTCGCTTCACCCGCTCACATGTAATCATCTTATTTATCGATGGTGCCTCTATTTTCACGAACCCCAGGACCTTCACAACAGCTATTAACTAGTGGAGCTTCATAAAATACAACCGGGAAGATGAACTACGGGCGCTGGGCAGTCTTTCAGGCCTACTTCTAAAAATATTAGCCAGTGTGGTCAAGGATATGATATTGCCCATGGAATTATTGACATACCTTGCTACCTGAAAAGTGACCTGAAGCTAGACTAGTACTAGACCAGGCAAAGAAATTACCTATGGCATGATTGGTCCCATCGTGATACATGAATGTGTGTGACTTTTAGGTGGTCTCCAAGCTGAGGTTCTGGATGTCCACCGTCTCCCTCTTAGAATTCCAGATGAAAACGGAAAACAACCATCCCTTAGTATGTGGGTCTTCTTCACTAGGCCACTCGCATTGAAAGTTTCATTAGGCCACAATTGCCACCTCTTTGGCCACAGTTGCATCACCTGCCACAATAAAGTTAGATGCACACTGTGCAGCAGATATCAACCTTTCCATTCTGCATATGGACGAACATGTAGCAATGTTCCCAGTTGCTACCTGAGTGGGGGCAGACATAGGGTGCTATCTAAACTGTTCCCTGTCTACAGGAGGGCGAACATTATCCAAAACCAAACCAGGAATGGTCTGTTTACCAGGATATCAATATTCAATTACTTGACCTCAACAAAGCCTCCAGGCCACTACCAGTAACTCATCTGCTGGCCCTGCAACACCCAAGCCTCCAAACAACCACCCTTGTCAATGACATACACAGCTCAAAACAACTGTACCCCACTCCTCAGGGAAGTAGACACTGACTCCTCTGAAGTACAGATGAAACACAGATTGTGGTGGCTACAACCCACCCAACCTCTGACTTAACAGTAATGTTGTGTTCCACTCTCACTCAAGACCACCCGCACATAAATGATCCCAGACTGTCTCAGATGATGAACTCTTGGACAAGGCTATAGAGTTCAATGCTTTGCTGGTGACTGCCCTGAGTCATCCATCTTCTAACTTGACTGATGCATCCATTCAAATACGGCAGCAATTTCATCCTCAGACCTCTATGGACAGTGACCTCCATGACATCCATATAACAGACTACTACTTTACACGACCATCCAGCCTCTAATTCCACAACCAGGATTCTATGTGACTTTTCCTACCCTCCCAGTCTTCTCTGCCTGCCTCCGACTTGGCCAGTGAGCCGAGTACTTCAAATCCATTGGTTCCTCTCTCGCTGAAAGATCAAAAAATATGTTTCTCAGGACACCCCCTCCCAGACGTTTTTGCCCTGTTATGGACCCAGCTCAAAGATTACTTGCGTTCAGAACCGTTGTCAAAGCTCTCCATCTAAGGGTCCGGCCACACTCGTTCGAAACATGTGATCAAAGAGATGAAACGAAGCACTGGGTTAGAGATGCTGTATTATTCGAGTCAAAACATTGGATAGACCCCTGAACCTAGTTTCCTCACAGTGATCACATGGAAGCATACATTCCTTTCTTATACCCTTTGACTAACGCAAGAAAGCCTTGGTTTTATCACGCTTGTTCTAATGCTGTCCGCAACAAGGAGAGGGCCTACAAAAGATACCGGAGACAACCCACCCCTGAATCACATCATCTTTACATTTCTGCCCGGAATCGTGCTAAGTCTGTTCTTCGCTCTGCTAAAAATAATTTCATCCATACTAAATGCTCTCAACTCTTCAACTCGAATTCTTCCCGCTCCTTCTGGCACCTTGCCAAAAATCTTTCTAACAACTTTACCTCATCATCCTTCCCTCCTCTTTTCTACTCTGATGGTTCTGTAGCTATTTCTTCTACTGATAAAGCAGATCTCTTCGCACAGACTTTCTCCTCCAATTCCACCTTAGACGATTCCGGTGCTGTTCCTCCATCACTTCCCCTCTCTGACTCCCTCATGGCTGACATTAAAATTTCTTCAGTTGATGTATTTTCTGCCATCACTGGCCTCAGTACTAACAAGGTACGAGTATATGGGCCTGATGGGGTCCCTCCTGTTGTTCTCAAGAACTGTGCTTCTGTGCTTACACCCTGCCTAGGCAAACTCTTTCGCCTTTGTCTGTCAACTTGTACCTTTCCTTCTTGCTGGAAGTTTTCTCTCATTCAGCCAGTCCCAAAGAAGGGTGACCACTCCCAACCCTCCAACTATCGTCCAATTGCTTTAAAGTCCTGTATTTCAAAAGCTTTCGAGTCAATTCTCAATAGAAAAATTTTAAGGCATCTTTCGTATCACAACCTTCTTTCTGATCATCAGTATGGGTTCCGTCAGGGACGCTCCACTGGCGATCGTCTCACCTACCTTTCAGACTCCTGGTCATCCTCCTTTCGGGACTTTGGCGAAAGCTTTGCCATTGCACTTGACATCTCAAAGGCTTTTGATCGAGTCTGGCATAAATCTTTAATTTCCAAACTGCCCTCCTACGGTTTCTATCCTTCTATCTGTGCCTTCATCGCTAGCTTCTTTTCTGGTCGTTCTATAGCCGCTGTTGTAGACGGCCATCGTTCTTCTCCTAGATCTATCAACAGTGGTGTTCCTCAGGGCTCTGTCCTATCACCAACTCTCTTCCTTTTATTCATCAATGATCTTCTTAGCTGTACATCTAACCCAATCCACTCATACACTGATGACTCCACCCTTCACCTTTCCATTCGGTTCCCGCAACACCCATCAGATGTTGAGATTCTCAACAGTTACTTCAACAAACAAGGGATGAGGCTATGGTACACCTAATGTCTGACTTGGCTCGTAACTCTGACTGGGGTAAAAATAATATGGTTGTTTTTAATGCATCTAAGACTCAGTTCTTACACCTATCAACCCGACAAAATCTTCCACAGGTATACCCACTAATGTTTACTAATATTCAGCTTAATCCTGCATCATCCTTGAAATGCTTGGGGTTTCATTTACTCGGGACTTATCTTGGAAAGATCATATTACATCTCTTGTAAAATCTGCTTCCAAGAGACTGGGTGTGCTAAGCCGACTCCGCTCTTTCTTTACCCCTGCACAATTGTTGACTCTATACAGGGATTTTATCCGCCTCTGTGTGGAGTACAACTCTCATGTGTGGGGAGGCTCCCCACATACAGCTCTTCTCAATAGGGTGGAGTCAAAGGCTTTTCGTCTCATTAACTCTCCTCCTCTTACTGACTCCCTTCAACCTCTGTCTCTTCGCCGCACTGTTGCATCTTTATCTCTTTTCTATCGCTACTTTAATGGTCACTGCTCCTCTGAACTGTCTGCTTGCATTCCTCCACCTCTACAACGGGCACGTAGCACCCGTCTGGCAGCAAACTCTCATCCCTTTTCTGTCCAACTCTCTAATGCAAGAGTTAACCATTACTCCCAGTCTTTCATTTATGCAACAGGTCAGCTCTGGAACTGTCTCCCTCTGTCTGTATTTCCTGCTGCCTATGATCTCCAGTCTTTCAAACGCAGTGTGTCCAGGCATCTCAAAATGATCGGATCTTGAATTTGGCTCTCTATTGTATTTTGTTTTTCTCTTGGAGGGAACTGTTACTGCGAGCTCAGGCCTTTGGTTCCTTCTTTCTAGCATAAAAAAAAAGAAGTGTGTCCTGGCCTTAACTGACACCCTTTGGAATGCATGCTTCATTGCTTGCAAGACCCAAGACTTTAAAGCTACCTTTCTCCCTCTTAATCCCCATGTCATAGGTGTCTGCAAGATCTGGCTTCTCCCTTATCTTCAGTTGAATCTCCCTGTTGTTCAGTCTACAGATGGGGGAGTGGCTTGGCATTGTATATGTTGATGTGCAGTGTTCCCCTTCTGTCCTTGGTGCCTTTCAGGGGTGGTGGTTTAGAAAGCCTTGCTGTAAGGATCATCCTCCAGCAGGGGTGGTGCACAGTGCTTCTCTGTTAAAATTCCTGCTTATCAATTTCCAATATCCAGTTCCAGCACTAGCCTATTTCTCTCAATGACTTTTCATTGCTCTGGTCATGTGAGATTTCAAATCCACCTTCTAACTCCTTCAACAACACAGGCTTTGGCCTCTTTCTTTCCCTCCTTCACTCAGCATCCCTGTGCCTAGTCACTCCTCCTGGCCTCCCCACATGCGTGGTCCCCCACACTGTTTGGTCATCTACACTGGACCTCAACATTTGTCTGGTCCTTACGTGGGCAGTGATCTCCTGACTGCCACCCTCTCCTTTCCATCTCTACATGCTTGCAGTCTGGTCCCTAGCTTCCCCTGGTGGAACCTCTGCTCTGAAGGCTGGAAGGCTTTTCAGGAGACTCTTCTGCTACTCTCCTTTTCAGCCCTCCGCGTATAAGAAGCAGCTGAGGACCTCTCAGTTGGCTGCTTGCGGCTGGCTGGGAGGCCTTCCATCTTACATCAACCTCCTGGTGTTTAAGATCTAGGATCCAATGGCGGATTGTGGAATGCCAGAAGGCTGTATGGGACCATTGCTAATCATGGTATTCTTGAATGAGATGAACGGAAGCTAGAATACCGTTGCTTAGATGCCACCTGCACTAGTGTCTTCAACAGTGCTAAGTATTTAGACTGATCTGCCTTCTACTGTAATCTAGTCTCACCTTGTCTTCTTCTTTGGCATGTAAGTGGTGTATCTGAAGTATGCAGGGACGTTCCTCCCCATTCTCCTACTCCTTCCACAGAGTTGGCTTTGATCTTCTGGAAGGTGTGGACTATGGAGATGTCATAGCCTGTCATTTCTACTCCATATTGGGGTCTTCCTTCCTACCCCTTCCTCTCCCTGACATGCCCATGGCACTCAGCTCGGGGATGGAAACACATTCCTCCACCTCTCTCAGCTGTTCTTTCACTATTCACGGGTCGTCGAGTGCCATTTCCAAAATATCCCCAGGCATAGCTGTTGGCCCTGATTTGGTGTACCCTATATGGCATACTGTGTCCTTAGGTTAACCATACGAAAAATCCTCAGCAGCTCAGTGTTGCCTGAGGTTAACGGTCTGAGCTTTGATATGGGCCTACCTTGTTGATCCGTTTTCTGTGATACAGTACATCTTCTCATCAGCTGGAGTTCGGTGTGAGCCCAACCACTGGAGAGAGAATGTGTGCTATTTGCATTCTACTTTTCTGTACATTTTGACTGGCTAGTCAGGCTTCTCAATACCATGTATGGACAGGTAGGTTTTCCTAAAAATCACAGTGTATGAAGTGATTATGTATGATTACAATATGGTAAGTATTTGACAAGTCTGACATATAATGCCCATGCTTTGGGTCAATGTATATACTTGTGTTTTTGAAGTAACATTATGTACTTGGTGTAGGAAATTTTCTTGAATGATAGTTTTTGCTCATGATTATACTCAGGCAAGTTTAAACTAAAATGACAGCATAAAAAAAAGGATAATGTATGAGTATGGTGCTGTTTGTATTTATAAATATAAAAAAATACATGGTCACGTGTTGTTGCAATGTAGAATAGTGTCTTTGAAACAACATTATGCACTTGGCCATGCTTTGGGTCGATGTATGCTTGTATATTTAAAGCAACATTATGCACTTGGGTCGCCATATGCATTTAAATGCCCATGCTTTGTGTCAATGTATGCTTGTGTCTTTGAATCAACATTATACACTTGGGTTGCTGTATGCTTGTGTCTTTGAGGCAACATAATACACTTGGACCACTACATGAAGGTGATTGGATAATGAATATTAGTGCCTGTTCTAGAAGCAATAACGCAAATGAACGGTGGTAAAATATTAGGCCTATAATTTATTGAGTTCGCAAAATAACACGTTTGGTACCGTATGTGTCTTGAAGGCTAATTGTGCAAATGGATTTTCGTGGAAACTTTTTAGGGCCATGAATACTTCAAATTTCTATGGCATGCGACCTGAAGTATGTATACCAGAGGAATAAGAAGATGAAAATTTGGAGAGTGAAGATGATGAATATGATTTTGAAAAAGATTTGAAAGGCCTGAATTCCAAGGATAGTACTGATAGTGAAGAAAGTGAAGATGAGGATGTCCGAAACACCTCTGTTAGAGAAAAGAAAGTAGGCAGAAGAATTGTATGGAAGACTAAAAGACCAGAAAACGCAGAATCTTTAGAGAAAGTGTGTATGAGCCAAGTTTATGCTGGTGCTGGTAGAGTAAGAAGCTCTATAGACTATTATGAGGTCTTAGTTGACTGCAATATAAAAAAGATACTTGTTGAAGAGTCTAACCAATATGCAATTCAAAATGACCCTAACAAACCACTTGATTTGACAATGAATGAGTTGGAAAAGTTTATTGGTATGTTATACATTATGACCATTGTAAAACTTCCTAGAGCTAGACATTACTGGAGTTCATACCTGAGGTTCCCCAAAATAGCATATGCTATGCCTCTTCAAAGATTTGAAAAAAATAAAAAATCTTCACTGTAATGATAACCAGAGTTGCCCTGATGGTTGCACAGACAAATTATATATGATTAGCCTACTGCATGCCAAATGAGTCTCATCATTGCTTTCAGAAGGTATACAGTTTTGAATTCTAAGTGAAGCACTGTAATTAGTGCCAAAGAAGTGCTAGTCTATTGTTTTCTGAATGAGTATATTTTTGTGTTCTGAAGAAACTCTGCAATGCTAGATATGTCTGTCTATTGTCAGAATTATTGTAATTTTAAGTTCTGAGGGAACTATTTAGTGATAGAGAAGTGCCTGTTTGTTGTCTTCAGGATGAAAACTCCTGAGCTGTGAGGGAACTTTGTGACAAAGAAGTGCCAGTCTATAATTATTAGGTAAATGAGTGATTACCTCAAAAGGAAGATGTATTTTTATAACAAAATAACATCCTATTTTTATATGTTTTGCACAATGTTGCCTTGAAGCGACATACTTGTAACTTTATGAAGACAAGAAAAAAATTAATGACACAGTAAATGATGGGTATTTACATCATATATTCAATATTTATTTCCCTGAATTTTCCTGCTGAAAAAGAAACAATATGCTATTTAGGGTTAACGGATTCCTTCTCCATCATCCCGGTCCACACTTGGAAAGTCACCCCTCTGTCTACAACAAGGACTGCCATGAATGTCAATGCCACTCTCATTGAAAGACTGCCATCATTCTGCTCTTCCCAAAACCCACAAAGGACCCATTCAACCCCACTTCGTACAGGTCCATCAGACTCGTCTCTATCTATCTATCTATTGCCAGACGCCTCAATCCCGTTTGGGGTGGCCACAAACAAATCGCCTCCAAGTCGCCCTGTCCCCCGCCATTTCACTGCCCTGTTCCCAACTCACACCCCCCTCTCTCATATACCTCTCCACCCCATCCCTCCATCTCATCCTCGGCCTCCCCCTCCCTCTTCCCCCCTCCACCTCACTCACATACACACTCTTCGTCAGTCTTTCACCCTCCATCCTTTCCACATGGCCAAACCACCTCAGTGTGTTCCTCATAACGCTTCCTATCACATCCACATCAGCACCACAACGGTCCTTTATATCCTCATTCGTCAGCCTGTTTCTCCATGTGAATCCACAGGCTCCTCTTAAATAACTCATTTCCACTGCTCTCACTCTTGACTTGTGTCCTTCCAACAACGTCCAAGCTTCACTTCCGTACGTTAGAGTTGGTATCACAGTCCTGTCATGTAGTAACTTTTTCACTTCCATGCTCACTTCCCTGTTTTTTATCACTGCTTTCAAAGAACCAGCAACCTTTCTTCCCTGCTGTACCCTTTCAAGCACTTCACCCTCCAAACCTCCATCCTTACTCATCACACTACCCAAGTACTTAAAAGTACTTACATTTTCCAATTCCTCACCATCCAACCTTGCTGTACATTCACTGACTTCACCTCTCTCAAAGACCATCACTTTACTCTTCCCTACATTCACCTTTAGATTCCGTTTCTTACACACTCTCCCAAACTCATCCACCAAGCCTTGCAGCTCTCCTTCGTCTTCACTCAACATTACAGTATCATCTGCAAACAACTGTACAGGGAGTTTCCAAACACTATCCTCTCTCACCAGGGCCACTCCAACATCCACTACCCTACCTTGTACCTCTTTTATTACCCCATCCATGTACAGATTGAACAACCATGGAGACATGACACATCCCTGTTTCAACCCAACTTTCAAAGAGAAAAATTCACTTAGTTCACCATCCACACGCACTGCAGTCTTTGCACCATCATACATACTCTTCACAGCATTTAGCAACTTCCCATCTACTCCATATATTCTTACCACTTTCCACAATCCTTCTCTATCCACCCTGTCATATGCTTTCTCCAAATCCATGAATGCCGCATACAACTTCTTTCCCTTCTCTAGAAACTTTTCCACTAAAGATCTAAGAATGAATATCTGATCTACACAATCTCTTCCCTTCCTAAAGCCTCCCTGTTCTTCTCCAACTAATTTCTCTGTTCTTTCTCTAACTCAGTCAACAAGTATCCTACCATACATTTTTCCTATTTTACTAAGAAGACAAATGCCGCTATAATTACCACACACTTCTTTTTCCCCTTTTCCTTTGTACAAGGGAATAATTATACCTGACTTCCAATCCTCCGGGACTCTACCTTCCTCCCAGGCCAATCTGCACATCTTCCACATCCATTCTACTACTATCTCTCCCCCATGCTTCAGCATTTCACCACACACTCCATCAATTCCTGAGGCTTTCCCCGATTTAACTTTCTTCATTGCTTCCACAACTTCTATCCTACTGATTTCTTCCTGTCTTCTCACCTCCCTCCTTCTCCCAGCCATTCGCCAGCCACTTATACTCGCATTACTTCCATCCTCTACGTTCAACAATTCCTTAAAGTGTTCTCTCCATCTACTCACTTTTTCTCCATTTTCCACTAGTAATCTACCATTTTTATCTTTCATTCCCCTGCTAACTTCACTTCCACCCTGTCTTACTCTTTTCACCTCTTTCCAGAACATTTTCTTACAGTCCCTCCACTTTACACTCAAATTCCTTCCAAATTCCTCATCCACTCTCTTCTTACCCTCTCTTACTAATCTTTTCACCTTTCTCTTTCTTTCTACATATAACTCTCTCTTCCGCCTCTCAACTTCTTCCACGCCCCTATTTCTCATCCATTCATTGTATGCTTTCTTCTTTTGTGCCACAGCCTGTTTCACCTCTTCAGTCCACCACGCTGTTCCTTGCACCCCCTTCCGTCTTCTCTTCCACACACCACATCACATGCTGCACATATTTCTTCTGTAAGTATCCTACACACACCTTCCACGTCTCCCATCTGCTCCAATTCATATTTGCCCAATCGTTCCTCCACTTCTCTCTTATACTCTGCCTTTTTCTCATCCTCTTGTAACCTTTCCACTCTCCTTGCAACTACTCCTTCCTCTCGTCTTTCCCTTCTTCTATTCCTCCATCTTACTTGAATTATAATTCTGGCCACCACCAAGTAGTGGTCAGAAAGTCCACTCCCCCAACCTCTATAAGCTCTTGCATCCATTACACATCTTCGCATCCTTTCATCCATACACATAATCAGTCATTGCCTTCCTTTCATTCAGTTCACCACCCACCCTTCTCATCACTCGCCATGTATACCTGTGGATCATTTTATGCCTGAAGAGGGTATTGGCTATCACCAACCCCCTCCCAGCACAAATGTCCACTAACGCACTCCCATTCTCATCTGTCTCAGCAGGCACACCCCACTCACCAACTATTCCATCCACCTTCACATTCCCAACTTTACCATTCATATCACCAATCAAAAACACTCTCTCATTTCTTCCAAACTTTTCCATGCACACTTCTACACTTGTCCAGAACTCTTCTCTCACTCTTCTAGCACGATCTTGCGTTGGCGCATACACACACACAATCGCCCACATTTGTATTCCAACTTTCAACTTTACCCACACAATCCTTGACCCAACTGATCCATACTGTCTTATGCTCCTCTTCCATCTTTTGCTCACAACTATACATACTCCTTCCTTTGCTCTCTCATTCTCACCTACTCCTGCACATATACCCCATCCATACTTCCATTCTCTCACACTTTCTCCTCTCCATTTTGTTTCAGTTATTCCACATACATCCACTTTCGCACCTTCAAGCACCTGGACAGTCTCTCTCTTTCACCTCATCATTCGCTCCTCTTACATTCCACGTTCCGATAACCATGTCCTTTTCCGGTCCTTGGTTGTCATCATTTGGTCAGTCCTTGTCCGAGGCTTATTGTTTGTTTTTTTAGTTAGTTGTTTTCCGGGGAAGGGCACTAACCCTCCGCCAACCCTTTTAGTCGCCTTTTACGACAAGCAGGGATACTGGGGAAGTATTCTTGAAAAAAACCCTACCCCAAGGGGTCCCTATCCCCATGGTAGGTAAACCCATGGAGAAGCTTACGGCATCCAGACTCTCACAGCGATTGGAGAGAGAGGAGGAATTCCATCCTGGCAAGTGTGGCTTTCAACCCAGTCGGGGTAAGACAGATTTCCTATTGAAGCTTGGCCATCATATACATGACACATAGTGCATGATGCAAGTGATGGCAACCCTCTTTCTGGAAATCAAGGGTACATTTGATGTTTCTTATCAGTGCACCTCCAACAGCTAAGACTGTGCAGTATTGTTGGGATCTCTCTGTCTTGGGTTTCCAGTTTCCTTACTGACCATACTTTTCACTTTCAGGTAATCACTACCTCTTCCCTTCCCCAGACCATCGCGTAGGGAGTTCCTCAGGAGGCAGTGCTCAGCCTTGCTTCTTTAACCCCCTCTCGGTTTTCATACGCGTTTAACGAGTAGCCCATAATCTACTTAAGCCCCTCCCCCTCACAATTTTCATACGCCTTTAGACCTGTTGAATGAAAAAAAAAAAACAAGACAGAAGAGGCATATGATCTGCTTCCATACGCATTATAGGCTCGTATGTCTGGGAATGGTGTGCTTAACTGTAAACATGAGTCTCGCTGGTCCAAGTTGCAGCGAAACACATGTAGCTAATATATTACAATAAATTTCGTTTTGATTGGGACCAGAAAATAGTAATATAGCAAATTTTCATGTGCTCTATGCACTTAGGTATTCGAAGACCGCATAATATATGTTTATATTTCTTAGGTTTCAATCAGAAGAGGGGTTGTGTTTAATATAATGGTATTGTACTTCCTCTAGAAGTTCCAATTTCTTCATGAATGAAGGTAATGTAGTATTCACATACTTATTTCTACATAAATTGATACGGTAATTCTACATTTTTACAGCCCGAGAACAAAAGAAAGCTAGAGCTTTTGGGTTTCCAATGCAACAAAAGAATAATTGGTATATGTATTACGGACCGTTCTGTAACGAAAAGTATAAACCGTACTTTCACTGAAGGGGAAACATATGGCTCAGCCGAAACTGAGAGAGGGAGTAGGGGTGCCAGGTTTCCTGAGAGGGTTATTATCGCCTTAGCAGGGCACCCCATTGACCGGGAATGTCACACGCTGATCTATGCAGATGACTTAGTTGTAATTGCCAAGGCCAACTCCATGGAGCATGGCCATCAATCCATTCAGTGTGCAGCTGTTAAGAGTGCTGTCATGTCCTCACTAAAGAAAACCCCCATCTTCCCAGTGGCTTGCCTAGGGTCAGTTGTTGTTTCTCTCTGAAGGCACCATACTTTCCTTGGCATGCAGACTGATGGTCTTGGCTTTCCACAGAACCCACACATTGACACCAATGCCTTTCATGTTCCAAATGCTTGCACATCATGCAATCAATGAACAGAGCTAGTGATGTTCTCCTGACTAGACTACATATTAAGACACATACCTCTACACTCTTAAATATATCACTTAAAACTCTTCCATGTCCCCTACTGCCCTTGCTGCTGGACTACAGATGAGACTAATGTTCTGCCCTCACTTCCATTCGCACAGAATGACACTTCAGACTAGACTGCGGACTATCTGGATTACCTCTTTCCCAGCTTTATTGTCTTTATTGAGCCCACCAGATGACTGATAGTTAAAATTATTAGGTCTCTTCTTGAGGAATTGTGGACGCTTTGGATACACTGCTGGACACCTAACTCTGATAGATTGGTGGGATGAAGATGGCAGCATCGTAGTCCTCACCCTTAACCCATCACATCCCAAGCTATTTCACACCTCCGACACCCCCCAATCCCAAGGTATTTTCAAAAATTTTTTTTTGGCTAAAACCTCTGCTTTTGGTGAGAAACATCGAATTTTCGTAGAGAAATCGCTCACATGAGGTTTAAGATACTCGATCCAGGTAGCAGTACCTCCTTACCTGACTGGGTTTTCTAACAGGCTGGCACCAAAGAAAACGAGTTCTATGGGAGGGTAACTATTTCACACCACTCATAAAAGGTATTTATTTATTTACTTGGTACGAATTTATAAG
This sequence comes from Coenobita brevimanus, assembly GCF_032717465.1. Taxonomy (NCBI): domain Eukaryota; kingdom Metazoa; phylum Arthropoda; class Malacostraca; order Decapoda; family Coenobitidae; genus Coenobita; species Coenobita brevimanus. Next base: position 18,222,141 of record NC_137055.1, read on the forward strand.
TAGTATGAGAATATATTGGTTTTCAAACAGTAATATAGGCATTTTAAGCATTGTTACACGCACTAACTCATCACCATAACTGACATTCTTTTGCCACATTACCTGATCATCATTTCTGACTGTTTCTTCCTCTAATGCTTTGTAAACTTTGTCCTCCACATTGTCATCGATTGGGGAATCACTCTGGCCAGGTCACTGGTAACAGGTGAATTGCCGAGACAATGCCGTGCGGGGGGGGAGGTTATACGGTGTAAAGCATTGTCCCTGCTTGGCATCTTGTAGAGGAATAGAGGAAGGTGTCCCGTGTATACATACGAAAAATCAAACACGAAAATAAAAAATTGTGCAAATTATGAACCTTGCAATTGCGTGACGTACCAGTACGTTGACAGGACTGGCAAAATGTTGCAACGTACCCATACGTCGATGGGATGCCTCAGGTTAATCATCATAGGCAAAACTATTTGTTTCCACCCCATTACCATCCTCTGCATTCTTCATCGCTTTACATTTTGGTTAACTGTTCATAGTGTAGTGCGTAGTATAATTATTGCTTGCATACTCCTAGTAAAAATACTGCTGTGATGAGAACAGACAATGGTATCTAGAGGTAGAAACATAATGTTTCCCATTACCACCTTTCAAATTTAAATGCCCTTTACTTCATATCCACACTGGCAGACAGTGGCAACCATCATTCAGTCACTTAATGCAGTGCAGCCTACTTTTTCCATCACCTCTGTCATTCATTGGTGTGTCTACCCTCCTTTCTTCCCATTTCTCCCATCCATCCTGCCTCTTTTTATTACTATTCTCTCCACTTCAGGTGGTTCTACACTGAGTGAAACCTAATGGTTTCCTGTAATGAAAGAAACCATTTACAAAGCTGGGTGGTAATCATATAGGCCTATTCAAATAACGAGGTGATTTGGAGCTTACTATGGCTCCCCAACTAACTGGTTGGGGAGACACAACCACAGGTTGCACCTAGGAACCAAACCTCCACACTCTCCCCCACACCTCGCTGTGGCAACCACAAGGGAACGTCGGGTCACAGCACGGGACGGTCCTGCAGTGACGAGTGCATACTTATAGTTGATGGGTCTGCTTGGCTTAACAAACTGGGGTTACTCAACACAGCAACAACTCCATAACCATTCCGAATTCGACATACGTTGAGAAAACATTTATGTGAGAATGACCCAGGGAATCACCTGCTGAATTTAGTACATGAAGTCCTAGAGCTCTCTCTCTCTCTCTCTCTCTCTCTCTCTCTACTGTATATATATATATATATATATATATATATATATATGTGTGTGTGTGTGTGTGTGTGTGTGCATCTGTGTCTGTGTGTGTGTGTGTGTGTGTCGGGGGAAGTAGCTGGGGTTATCCCTTGTAGCACCCTTTAAATGAGTGAAAACAAAGGCCATTCATCTCGTAAGCTCCATTCGTCTCGATTACTTCTATCAGCCTCTTTTTTTTTTTTTTTTTCTTGCATACATGCATTATCTCTCTCTCTCTCTCTCTCTCTCTCTCTCTCTCTCTCTGCTGATGGTACTACTCTGGTCACCGATATGCTTGCATGTTTCCTTCACTACAGCTTTCACACTTACCTGTTAACCTAGACAATTTTTTTTTTAGTTTTTGTAATTTTACAGTGGATTAGGTAACGGATACTTTGCCATTCATTTACAGAACTAGTCAATTACAGAACGAGGCAACCACAGAAGTAGTCAATTCTGGATCTTTCCTTCTCAGATTTCTTTTTAACTTTCAAGCGAATTGTGTCTAGACGATTGTAAAAGAACAGATCATGATTTTGTAACTCCAAATTTCATTGAATGTGAAAGATTTGCAGGCTCTCGGCCACTTTTTTCTTTGTGTTTATCAAGCAATGCCACCCTGTTAATTAATGGTTCGCCTGTTGAAGGAGTGAATCTGTCTTACCTTGCGTTCCGGAGGGATGTCCGTGGCCTTGACGATGCTGCCCAGGCTAAATAGTATGACACCAGCTTCCCCAGCACCAGCCACAAACTCCTCCAGGTCCTGCGACACGACACAAGAGCTACAGTATAACCTAAATCAAAGGAATATATTTCAGTTAATTATGTTTTTTCGTACGCGTCTCTACCTTTGCGATAGATTTTGTACCCATGGCTTTTGCCGCCCAGTATGTCAACATATCTTAATTATCTATATCATCTGGATAAAAAACAGTATTCGTGTACTCCTAGCACACTTCAAACCGGTATAAATGCCTGTTAGCATAACTTTCACCTAATATACCTGTCTGAAAAATAACAATTGAAATGACCTTTGATTTGCTAATTCATAGTAGTTCAGGGTCATTCGTACTAACCTAGGCCCATTCAAGTCGCTCATATCAATTCAGACTTAGGTCAATTCATGAATCATGTTTGTCCGATGAGGTTCAATGAGGCCCAGCTGGACCTATTCAAATTTATGCCCATCCAAGCCATTCATGATCATTTAGATCAGGCAGGTACAATTATGCTCATTCAGATTATTTAGGTCTGCTCTGAATCATTTATTTCTAGTTATGCCATTCCGGTTTAATAAACGTCGAATCTGATATTTTACACTCATTCACTCTGTCATGTCGTTTCATGTCAGTTCAGGATCTTTCCACGTCAGATATTTCATATGAGGTCCACGGTGGCACATTAATGTCTTTTAAATCCATTCAGGATATATACTTTCATTTCAGGTTCCCAAGGCCAGTTCTGTGGATGTGGGTCTTTGCACTGTCGTTCTATCCATAATCCTCCTTTTGGAGGGTGTTGACAGCCAAGGAGCGTTAATGTTATTGGTTTGGTCTTCTGCCTGGGTTCAGGCTGGTTGTTCATCCCGGTAAGTTTTCCTCCAGGCTCTTTGGAGCTACCAAGAGAAGTCAAACCTCTCCATGACCTGGGTGATATGAGGGGTTTCCTGCAATTCATTTTGTTTGCGTCCAGATGAGCCTGTGGAAACAACAACAACAACAACAATAAAATAACGCAAGTACATGGCCTTTTAGGGCCATTCAGATCCTGCCTGGGCTTTACATTGCCGTTACATCCAGTATGGTCCTATCAGAGTAGTAAGGGTTCAGTCATACCTACACAAGTCAGATTCGATCCACATTTCATTTCAGCCATGTCCAGACCTGAGGTGTTCAGTTATTGAGGATTTTGGGCAACTTTGGTCCTTAGGTCACTTCAGTTCTGTGAAACTCACTTTGGTAAAAAAGGAGGGATTCAAGTCATGCCAATGTAATTGTGTGACAAAAGTCAGCCCAACAAGTGAAAGAAATAAGTGAAGTGGTTCCTGGGATGTGACATTGCAGGTCCTCGGTTGGATGTGTGGAAATGGTTGGGCGACACGGGGCCTTTCTTAGGTCACAGTGCTAGGGTGAGGAAATAAGAGTGAAATCAGTAAGGTGGAGAATAAAATTAGAAATAAGTAAGGTGGTGGATAAAAATAAATAGAATATGAAAAAAAAATGCAGCCAGTATTTGCTGAACTGGTGAAAGGTGGCGAATATGGGCACAGGGAATAACCTTGTACAGGAGGAAACCATTGCTATGACACCGCATCAGAGGAAATAGTTGTAGGAAGTTGAGAGGAGGAAATGGATTGGGCAGGGATGGTGAGTGTTAGGAGAACCTGGAGGGCGTTTGGGTTGCGGAAATGAATGGTGTTGTTAGGTTAAGATCCATTTCTAAAGTTATGGCTGTAGTGGGCAGGGAAGAGCAGTTTGGGTGTCTGGGATGGACAAAGATGGTAATTGGTCGTATGGTAGGTAATGATGATTACACTCAGCAGTTATGCTTAATGAATGAGATGAAGTCTGATGTTAAGAGCCGACTATTCTCAAAAGGGTGTATAAAATTGGGGGGGGGGGGGGAGAGGGTGGAAAGAAACAACGTGCAGTGAATGGAATAGAGCTGTGGACATGGGTCAGGGATGTAGTGAGATGGGTTGGAGCCAAGTGAGAGGTCCTCTGCAGACAGACATTGTAAGCTAGCTCTTTGGGCATGGCAGAGGAATTGTTTAGAACTTTCTCCAAGATTTAGAACAGGAAGAAAAGAAAGTAAAAGAACATGAGGGATCAAAAGTTAATAATGCTCTAGTCTTATCTACCTGTCCACTTTGAATGAATGTGAAACGTAGACACAAGGCTTTTGACGTGCCACATACGGAAATGGATCGAGAAACAAGAAGTGCTTTGGAGAATCCCAGGCTCATGATACTGCATGTCATTTTCATTCTATATTCTAAGTGACACACAAATATTATAAATCAGAAGTATCCTAGTTAAGTTTATACAGAACTAATGTTTCATCAGCCATCCCTTGAAAACCGGCTAATAGAATTGCGGGTCACTACAGAAGCATCCAACAGTAATTTGTTATTCCTGGCTAGTTTCAGGGAAAAACCTTCCATATATTGATGCTAAATTCATTATGTCCACTGATATATCAAAAGACATGAATTATCATCAGATCTTACCTTCGGCAGTGGCTGAGGTTGCTTGGCATTAATAGTGCCGACCTCGACCTGAGTAGGTAGCAGTGGCACCGGCCCATCTAAGCTGAAGTGACCGTTGATCAGGGTGAGGGAGCTGTTAAAGTATAGGTCCTCCAGTGGAGGCATACCAGGGAAAAATTCCTCAAGAAGACTTTGCATACGGGGAATAACAATATACTTGTTGATGGCAAAGATTAGAATCTCACTCGGCAGGTTGACAGCTCTCTCTGAGAAAGTCATGTGGTTGGTGAAAGGCTGAAAAAGGGAGGGAATAACGGACAGAGGAAGCCAGTTCCCTTGCATCGTTAAGTGACTATTTTCCACACCTAGAGTGCAGATATTGATGAAAGCACCATCATAACCCCAAAGAAAGGGGACAGCAATTTCATTACCATATCCAATAATAATTATGGCATGATAAGTATTTCGTTCCTTCCAGAGTTTTTTGATAGCCTCAGAAGACCACATTTTTCTCCCTATGGCCTCTGTAGCATTCATGCCGAAAGAATAAGAGCGCATTATGCTTTCTGCAATATCAAAAATGTTGGCATCATCAATTACACTGTTGTCATCTCCCGTGCCCACTTCCCTCACCCTCTCGTGCCTGTGGGAGAAAATCACGGCTATAATATCATGTTCATATATAACAGTAAAACCAATATGTATTTAAGATACTTACTGCACGTTGCACGTCATAACTGGTCATGAGAGGAAAGCAAGTGAGTACACTAAGCTGGTAGTATGGTGTAGATGCTTATTTTGGACACAGCACCAAAACTATTATTTTGGACTGGAAGGCATATAAAATATAAAAAGTAACAGACGTTATCTTAGTAACGTTTCTGAATTCTTCACCTTAATGCAAAAAAATACCATCATGTAGTGCCTTGAACACCATACAGCACCAAAACCATGTTCATCAAAGACTGTTAAACCTGCAGCAGATCTGCCAAAATAGCAGATAGGGTTACTGTTAAAATATATATATATATATATATATATATATATATATATATATATGTATATATTTTTTTGAGAGTCGGCCTGCAGTCCTAATGGACCCAGGATCGAATCCCGGCTGGGGCAGGGAACAGTTTAAGGATTTGAATTTCCTAAAAAGCAGACTTTCCTGATCTAGCAGATGACCCGCCGACATGTAAAAATACCCCCGCTAATACCAATACACCAGTCCTGTATGAGACAGCCCTAGCATGTATTTGATATAGACGGTGGGTGTTAGCGCCGAATTGGTGACATGTGGAGGTGTGGGAGGACTACTGGGCCTTGGGATAGGTCACTGTCCCCGAGAAATAGGCCGTGCAGCTTTTGCCCAGAGTCGGAAACGTAAAAAAAAAAAAAAAAAACTACATACCTGCAGCAATGTCTAAATATGTGTAATGTAAAAATGGTGTGCTGCTTGATCTCGATATTTCACTGATTGCGTGCTGTGGAGTTGATGATAGAAGAACGACAAGGATGCTGATTTGTTCTGACATCACATTTCAGTGCCACTATGCCACCTCTATGTCCCTCCTAGTGCCCAGCAGAACATCACATTGAAGGGGGCATACCATCACACTCCGAATCCACAACTAATAAAAGTGGGTAACAAGACTGCTGCTTTTTTAATAATACCGTACTTATCATTGGCTGGAAGTAGAGATACTTATTGATGGCAGCAGAGGGATACCAACAGCCCTACAAACCTGCAGTATAACTCCAGGTTAAAATCATACACCTGCCACGTCATCTATAGCCTCTTTCAACATTAAATTGTGGAACCGCAAGCAGTATTTTGTGCCCTGTCCGTTATCTGTAGCCACCTGCTTGTGAATAGCCTGGTTTCTCGGGGGTAATACTTTTGCCACACAATTAATATTTCTTCAAATATTGGTGTTAGTACTCAGTCGAGGTCTGGATGTCTGGCAACACTTTCTGCACCATCCAATAAGAAGTCTTGTTACCTGCGTCTGGCGACCTTCAATAGAGAGCCGAACTGTTGAAGTCACGGTACCATGACACCCGCCATGATGGTTCAACACAAATATCCAATGAAGGGCTTTTACAAAGTCTTTTCTTGTTTCTTTCTTCTGGGAGGAAGGCAGTTTATCTGACAGAGTCTCAGCTCTCTGAGGCACCTGACAGGAAACCCTTTTCTGTTTCCTCCTACTTTATACTCATTTCAAAGCAAAAGGTGCCTGCTGTGTATATGTATGAAATGACTTATCTTCCTCTCGTGTTCCTGAACTTGATTCTTCTGAATTCTCTACTCTCTGGCTTCGGCTTTCCTGTCATTCTCTGACTAAATATATCTGCACTGTTTACTTATCCCCTAATTCTACTATCAAAAATTCTTTGACTATCTTACTTCTATGATGGAACACATTCTATCCATTTCTCCTTTCTCTGAAGTCTCTATTCTAGGAGATTTCAATGTTCACCACCATCTTTGGCTCTCCTCTCCTTTCACTGATCCACCTGGTGAACAAGCCTACATATTTTCTATCCTTAATGACCTAGAGCAGCTTCTACAACACTCTACCCGTATCCCTGATTACCTTGGAGAGAGCTCCAACATACTTGACCTCTTCCTTACGACTAATCCTTCTGCTTACACTGTTAATCTTTCCTCTCCGTTGGCCTCTTCCGATCACAACCTTATTACCTTGATCTGTCCTGTCTCTCCAGTACAGCCTGTGGACCCTGCAAAGAAACGTCATATGTGGCACTTTGGAGTTGCAAACTGGGAGGCCCTCAGGCAGTACTTCTTTGATTTTCCATGGAATGACTATTGCTTCCATGGCCGGGAGCCATCTGAGTGTGCCTTGCGCATTACGGAGGTTATTCTCTCGGGCATGGAAGCATACATTCCCTTCTCATATCCTTTGATTAATGAAAGAAAGCCTTGGTTAAATCACGCTTGCACTAATGCTGTCCTCAAAAAGGAGAGAGCCTATAAAAGGTACTAGCCAACCAACCTCAGAAACACATGTTGTTTATGTTTCTGCCCAGAATCGTGCTAAGTCCGTTCTTCGCTCTGCTGAAAATAACCTCATCCATACTAAATGCTCTCAACTCTCCAGTTTGAATTCTTCCCGCTCCTTCTGGCACCTTACCAAAAACCTTTCTAACAACTTTACCTCATCGTCCTTTCTCTCTCCTTTTCAACTCTGATGGGTCTGTAGATATTTCTTCCACTGATAAAGCAGATCTCTTTGCTCAGATTTTCCCCTCCAGTTCCAACTTAGACTATCCGGTGCAGTTCCTCCATCACTTCTCTCCTCTGACTTCCTCATGGTTGACATTAAAATTTCTTCAGCTGATGTATTTTCTGCCATCACAGGCTTTAATACTAACAAGGCACATGGGAGTGATGGAGTCCCTCCTGTTGTCCTCAGGAACAGTGCCTCTGTGCTTTCACCCTGCCTAGGTAAACTCTTTCACCCTTGTCTTTCGACCTGTACCTTTCCTTCTAGCTGGAGGTTTGCTCTCATTCAGCCAGTCCCAAAGAAGGGTGAGCATTCCCAACCCACTAACTATCTTACAATTGCTTTAACATCCTGTGTCTCAAAAGTTTTCAAGTAGATTCTTAACAGAAAAATGTTAAAGCATCTTTCCTATCACAACCTTCTTTCTGATCGTCAGTGTGGGTTCCATCAGGGACTCTCCACTGGCGATCTTCTCACCTACCTTTCAGACTCCTGGTCATCCTTCTTTCGGGACTTTGGCAAAAGCTTTGCCATTGCACATGACATCTCAAAGGCATTCGATAGAGTCTGGCATAAATCTTTAATTTCCAAACTGCCCTCTTACGGTTTCTATCCTTCTATCTATGCCTTTATCTATAGTTTCCTTTCTGGTGGTTCTATAGCCGCTGTTGTAGATGGCCATCGTTCTGCTAGATCTATCAACAGTGGTGTTCCTCAGGGCTCTGTCCTATCACCAACTCTCATCCTTTTATTCATCAAAGACCTTCTAAGCTATACATCTAACCCTATCCACTCGCACGCTGATGATTCCCTCTTTCACCTTTCCATTCGGTTCCCACAACGCTAATGCAATTACATCAAGAAACAGGAGATGAGGCTATGGCACTCCTAATGTCTGACTTTGCTCTTTTCTCTGACTGGGTAAAAATAATCTTGTTTTTAATGCATCAGACTCAGTTTTTATACCTAACAACCCGTCTAAGTCTTCCACAGGAAGACTTAGACGGGTTGAACATGCTTGGGGTTTCATTCACTCGAAACTTATCTTGGAAAGATCATATTACATATCTTGTAAAATCTTCGTCCATGAGATTGGGTGTGCTAAGCCGAGTACATTCTTTACTTCTGCACAGATGTTGGCTTTATACACGGGTGTTATTCGCCCTTGTGTATAGTACAACTCTCATGTGTGGGGAGGCTCCCCATATAAAGGTCTTCTCAATAGAGTGGAGTCAAAGGCTTTTCATCTCATTAACTCTCTTCCTCTTACTGCTTCCCTTCAACCTCTGCCTCTTCGCCGCACTGCTTCATCTTTATCTCTTTTCTATTGCTACTTCAATGGTCACTGCACCTCTGAACTGTCTGCTTGGATCCCTCCACCTTCATGACGGGTGCGTAATACCCGTCTGGCAACAAATTCTCATCCTTTTTCTGTCCAACTCTCTAATGCAGGAGTTAACCGTTACTCCCAGTCCTTCATTTATGCAACAGGTCAACTCTGGAACTGCCTCCCTCTGTCTGTATTTCGTACTTCCTATGATCTCCAGTTTTTCCAATGCAATGTGTCCTGGCATCTCGAAATGAACGGATCTTGAATTTGGCTCTCTTATATATTGTTTTTGTTTTTTTCTTGGAAGGAACGGTGTCGCTGGCTCCTGGCCTTTGGTTCCTTCGTTCTTGCATAAAAGAAAAGAAAAAAATTAAGTGTGAGAACCCCTACAAATTTATTCATGTATCAGCCTTCTTTTTCTCTTCTGGTGTAATATTAGGTAAAGTTAGGGCTAGGATCCAAAAAAATCTGCAGTGTTTCAGGTATAGGAGCACACTTCTTAATTTATACTTTGTCTTTATTTCATGATAATTGTGGGAAGTATTTTCGCACAGAGCGGTTACACTCTCTGCTTTTTATAATAGTCATCTCTGGTTAGAGTGCAGAGGAAAACCTGAGATCGTTATTTACAATTCAGGCGGTTTTTACAACCCAGAAATTACGTTCTCTTTAATAGATCTTATTATTATTAAGTTTAATGCTACTGTGTCTAACCCTCGTGGACAACTATATTGTAAATACATGTAATTATACTGAAATTTTCACTGACCTAAACCGAAGCCCGTTGGATGATTGTCTGAATATGGAAAGACCCTCTTGTAAAAGCAGATGTGGGTTTATCATTTTTATAGGTAAAGGGTATATTTGGTTTGGCTTTAGTTTAATTAAACTAAGATTAATTTGTTAGATTCGGCCTGTATATATCATGATGTAATCTAACTGTATTTAGCATTTTAATTAATTAATAGTTGGCACCCCTACAATTCTATGAGGAACTAGGGGCCGACCATTTTCACTCACTCTGCTCCTAGACCTCGTCGAGTTAGCGCTCTGCTCGTAGACCTTGTTGAGTTAGCACTTTGCTCCTAGACTCCGTCGAGCTAGCAGCTTGTATATACACACCTCAAAGATGCTTGACATCCCAAGCAATGACACAAAAGCAGGTTCGTCATCGTCTATTGTTCGACACTCCCTAGCTATGTGACCTTTACGAACTGGCCAATTCAAGGGGGGATTAGCTAGGAGATAGAAGAGAAATAGTTACTGTAGGTGAGTTAAGGTGTAAGCTACGGTTCACCTAACCCTGTGAGAAATATTTGAATTTACTTAAGGAAAATTTTAAGGACGAGTAAGGACCTACGAGTTGTTTACTAGAAAATACTAGAAATTTCTTACATCATGGTGCCCGACTGAGGATACCAATTTATACAAAGTCACATATTTCTGACATTTTGGTGCCCCGAGTGAGGAGCCCCGATTTGTTTACCAGAAACTTAAATACTGTATTGTTCACATATTGGTGTCCCCAGCGAGTGAGGATAGCAGATGTGTGCCGAAGCACTGAATGTGTTTAAAGTTGCTTTGTTGGGCGTAACCTACTACCACGTTCGGTTTCAGTGGATGATGTGGAAATACGTAGGCCTACATACGGGGTTCAGGGAAAATGGATGTTTTGGAAATTGAGTGGGGGGATAAAATATAACCCCAGAGGTTTAATAATCCAGGGGCATAGATTTGATATTACGAACCTAATCCCTACACTCTCCAATATTTAAATGAATAATTAGCCGAGCCGGAAAATGAGTATTTCGAAATTTGGTGGGGGGATAAATATAATCCTAGAGGTTTAACAACCCAGGGGGATAGGTTTGATGTAGTGGACTTAATCCCTACCCTCTTCAAAATTTAAAATAATCAGATAATTACTAAGTTGGGGTAAATTTGTGGTTGAAACTCATAGTTAATTATTAAAGTAGAAATCAGTCAACATGTCTGTTTCCTTGTTGCAAAGATCTTTTAGTAGTAAAGCTGGATGGGTAACTAGAACCATAAATGATTGCAAACAATCGTTGGACGAAATACCTCTGTCTAGGGAGAAATTAAGTAGTCTCCTAAATATATTGAAAGACTGATGGAATAAATACAAAGGTTATATAACTTTAAAAGCGGCTATAGTAAAGGCTGATGATAAAGAACTCTTAGAGTCAGAAACTACGAAGTTTAAAGGTAAATTAGAAGAATACTTAACTGTAGTAAAGGCACTAGAGTCAAATTTAGCTGAGACTGCCGTGGAAACACAAATTGTGGAACAACAGAGTAGAGCTGTGTTACCACAAATAACTCGTCCGGAATTTGATGGGGAACAAAACTGGAAATCCTTTTGGGATCAATTCAAATATTTAGTATATGACAGAACAGATCTCCCTAAGGCCAGCAAACTCACATATCTCTTAAGACAGGTCAAAGGAACACCATATCAGCTGATAAAAGAATTAACAGTAGAAGAAAATAATTATGAGGTGGCCTTTATCCTTAAACAAAAGTACAAAGACAGGGAGCAAGTTATTACTCAATTACTGAAGGCTCTAATTGCATTACCCATACCTAGACACGATTTTGATTCCTTGCAAAACTTTAGAATTGCAATAAGTTGTAACTTAAAGGCCTTAGGTACATACAAAGATATTTAGGCATCAGATTGGGTGCTTTCAAGAATTGTGTCCTTAAAGCTTCTACCAAAAACCAAGGATGCTTTGTATGGTAGGTACCAAAAGGATAATTTCTCCTGTGAAGAGATTGAGGAAGGCTTGATGCAACTCTGTAAACATTTGCAAGGAACAGTAAAACCTACTGAGATTAAACAAAAGACTGAAATGAAGAAAAAACCCACTAACCAAATGGTTGGGAAACCTAAGTCAGAGAAGACTAAGTATGTGCCTAAGGAAGAGATAGGTACTTTCCTTAGTTCCTTAAAGGCTGAGGATAAAGTATTAAAGACAAGGAACAGACAAGCTGATGAAATTAAGGAAGTAAAACCTTCCATGGTAAAGGACAGGAAAGTTTGTGCATTTTATGGTGAACAACATTCCAGTCCATCTGGTCAACATTATCCTGATTATGCTTCTAGAGTAGGGAAGCTTCAGGAATTGGGGTGTTGTATAATCTGTACGAATGCCGAACACACTTCCTCGGACTGTACGACTAAACTATATCTTTGTTTAAAATGCAAAAGGGATCATCATCATAGTGCCCTATGCCCAAGGATGAAAATTAAGGTTCCTAAACCTACAAGCGTCAATATGACAATTGCAAAGGGGAATACTCGAGTAGTAATTCCAGCTGCAGTTCCAATAGCGGATGTGAAGGTATTGATTGAGAATAGAAACCTATTAGCATGTACCCTTTTTCATATGGGTGCTCAGAAAACCTTCATTTCTGCAGACATTGTGAAAAATTAGTTACCTATTAAGGGCAAGGTAAATTTAGCCATTGCAGGATTCTTAACAACTAAGAAAGCTAAGTCTTTTCATTTAGTTAGACCTGTAATACAATTAGAGAGATATAAATGCCGTATAACAGCAGCTGTACTGGATAATATGGGGACAAGTATACAAAATATATATATGTCGTAAAAATACCCCTGCTAATACCAATACACCAGTCCTGTGTGAGACCGTCCTAGCATGTATTTAATATGGATGCTGGGTGTTAGCGCCGAAATGGTGGCATAGAGGTGTATGGTATGTAGGACTACTGGGCCTTGGGAACAGGCTGTGAAGCCTATGCCCAGTGTCGGACAAAAAAAAAACTCAGGTCTAATGGCAGTCTGTCTTAGTTAGGTCTAGTGACAGTCTGTTTTGGGTCTACTGCAGTTTGTGTTAGTTAGGTCTACTTGCACTCTGTATTACTCAGGTCAAAATTTAATTTGGTTATGCTAGCACTAGAGGTAGTCTAGATTAGTCGCTTGGGTTGATTTAGTTTGATTAGCCTGGATTAGGTTGTAGACTGGTAGTATGATGAATGATTGCGTTCGTCAGTGCTATCAACATTACTGCTTTCTATTTTGGAAGATATTAAACTATGGCATACAGTTTTACCAAAAGTTCTGCATAGCATCCGAGCCATGGCGCTATTTACTGTATTTCAATAAATTACTCACGAAAGCATAAATTTCCCCTTTTCTGTATGTTTCATGCACCCTGGAACGCTTGATGCTATTTTTATTTCATTGACATTAAACCGTTCTTTAATGTGGAAACCAAGAACGATTAAAAAGGCCCTTTCAGGTGTTAAAAATTCCTAAACTGAAATCCTACATACAGAATCTTTCTAACAGCAATGATACATTGACTATTACTCTCTCTCTCTCTCTCTCTCTCTCTCTCTATATATATATATATATATATATATATATATATATATATATATACACACACACACAGAGTCTTTGTGGTATAGTGGTAAAGTGTGCGTTTTGTACACTAGTGAACCAGGGTTCGCGCCCCACCAGGGTAATAAACTTTGGGAGGGTTCACCGACCACGTAATGCATTAGCGGACACAAGGGGTGCTGTGGTTGAACCAGTGCACTTCTTATAAAGTATGCTTGCACCCAGTCGGCCTGCATGGGCCAATTACACTTGGTACACAGACATCCAAAGCCTCTCCAACACTACAGTTACGCTTACAAGCACTTCTCACCCTACAGACAATCTATACCAGACAGCCTAAGCCACTTGGTAGAGATACATTGGCTGTCTTGTCCCGACTTCGGTCAGGATAGGCCGGTCCTGCAGTGGATACTCAAACGGCTGCTGCTGCTGATGATATATATATATATATATATATATATATATATATATATATACTGTATATATATATATATATATATATTATATATATATATATATAATTGTCACTGGGGTAGTTACCCCAGTAGCGAATGGGTGAAACAGAAGGTAAGATGATAATGAAAGGCGAGAGAAGCCAGCCGTTATGAACATTAAATCTTTTCTCTTATCAGTTTTGGTGCCTGTAAAAGATAACCCTAGTCCCCACGTGTATTTACCCAGCAGTCAACTTTGCCTTCTCAACTGGTAACACACCAGATGTTTTTCTCACAAATTACACAGAAAATTCCTCTTGTCCTTGAAATACTGGGTGTGACATGATGTGGGAGAAGTAAAGTAGGGATGTTTGCCAATTAGAAACCTAAGTGGTGCTTTCATCACTTTCTTGATGGCACGCAATTGGTTCTGTGTGGAGTGTATGAGGCCTTCATTGGCAGGAGGTGCCTCTATTTTTTCTGTATGGACGGAGATTATTTCTAAGACAGCCTGGTGATTAAATAACTTTGAAAGACGGAGTAAGTCTGCTTTAAAAGGTCGAGGAAAATGTGTACAGACATACTTTTGTCTCGTTTTGTACACACATCCCTGTACACATTTTTGTACACGTTTGTACACATTTACTGTCACGTTACACTTTTGTCACATTGTTGTTCCACTTTTCCCCAACACTACTCTCTAAGTTAATTTGACTACAAAACACACTGTTTGTGTACCATTTCCCAGTTTTGATTCACTCCTCCATTTACACTAGTGTGTGATTTATATCTGGATTTAACCTTCGAAGTCTCCACGTTTCCTCGAGCTTTGTGATTACTTAGCATCCACTGAGTGTATTCTGGTTAGGTAAGAAATAACTTGTTTTATATTTGTATTCTGAGGCTTGTATGAATCCTTCCTTTTGTAAAACGAACCCTGGTTTCTTCTTTGGTTGTGTATGTTATAGTGTACAGTATAGTTAAGTTAGTTTTCTTGCAAGCTTTACCTTATCTCTTTTGGTGATTAATTAAGGGCTAAGAGTGCACCGTAATATACACCTCCATAACAATTTGGCGACCTCCTTGCCAGGATAGCTCTGTGACATAATATTGGCAACCTTGGCTACATAGAAAGTGCTTACTCTTACCTACTTAACTATAATCAGTAATCATGGCTCTAATGAATGATAATGATGTGAAAGCATTTTTGGATTATAAGCCTTCCCCAGCCAGAGTGAAAACACTCGCAAAACACGAGCTCATATTGCTTGCCCAGGCCTTACAGTTGAGATTTCCTGCCTCAATCACTAAGACTAAGTTACTTGATTTAATATTGGACACAGTGTTTGAACAAAGTAAGTTCTCTATAGCTAGTTCTGAGCCATCTGATACTGCACAAGGTGTTGACCCTGAGCCTTTGGCATCGGAGATACATGACCCTAATGATTTTTCTGCTCATGATAGTGGTGACAAAGTGCAACTTGAGTTAGCCAGAATTAAGCTGAGGGAACTAGAACTGCAAGCAAAAATGAGAGAACAAGAATAGAATGCCAAAATGAAGGAAATAGAATTACAGGCTCAAATGAGACAAAAAAAAAAAAATGGATCACGAATTCAGACTGAAGCACCATGATATTGTACCTAGAACTAGTTGTTCATCTGCCAAGGAATCTTTTGATGTTGCTAGGAACATTAAGCTAGTACCTCCCTTTAATAAGCAAGATGTCACCAAGTATTTCCATATGTTTGAAAAGGTGGCAGGTCTTCTCTCGTGGCCAAAAGACTCTTGGACAGTACTGCTGCAGAGTGTTTTGAAAGGAAAGGCTCAAGAGGCTTATATTTCTTTATCTGTTGGTCAAAGTGCCAACTATGATTGTTTAAAAGATGCCATTCTCAAAGCATATGAACTCGTGCCAGAGGCATAAATGTTTAAAAGATGCCATTCTCAAAGCATATGAACTCGTGCCAGAGGCATATAGGCTTAAATTTAGATCCACCTTTAAACAGAGAGATCAGACTCATGTGGAATATACTAGAGTACTCACAGACTTATTTGATCAATGGTTGCATTCTAAGAAAGTTGATGATTTCTGTAAACTTAAAGTATTAATAATCATGGAGAACTTCACTGGTGAGATAGATAGGGATGCGGCTGCATACCTAGTGGAGAAAGATTTAGATACCCTAGCTGAGGCTGCTGTTGTAGCAGATAATTATAGTATAATTCATGTGCATGAAAGTAAGCCTCAGTTATCTGTTAAGGGTAGGAGAGTGAACCAGCCAGTTTTTGTGAACCCTTCTTCTGGTAAAGGCAAGTTAATGTCAAGTGCCACTAGTGGGAACACTGCAACCCCAGAGTATGTTAGTTCCACGGAAGTAAGTGAGGACAGCCAGAGGGTCAAGAAAAAGTGTCAGGTTTTGCCAGTATTGCCAGAAAACGGGGCACTTGAAGGACTGGTGCTGGAAAAAACGAGGGAAAAGTTCCTATATAAAACCTGTTTCTTTGGTAAATTCTGGGGGATCTTTTGACACCAACAGAGAGCAGCCACCCACAGATATTGTTAGCGGTAGTCAGACACAACCCCAGCAGGTGCATATTGTTGATAAGGCCAGAGTGGAGCCGTCAGTGGTGGATAGACAGACTCCTGTAGAGCCATTGTTGGACACTAGTAAGACTGGGGCAGTGCAGCTGTCAGGTTCAGGTAAGAGTGGTAATAAGACTCCAGCAGAGTGTCCTCCCCCAGGCAGTACTCAAAGTGACTCCTCCCCAGGTCATTTATTTGCTAACTGTATTTCTAAGGGGTTAGTTTCAGTTGATGGAAAAGGTGGTAAGGAAGTCACTATACTTAGAGAGACAGGAGCTTCACAGTCACTAATGTTGAAGGGAATTGTTGATGTAGCTGACCCTAATGAATGTGTCTTGCTGCAGGATATAGCTGAGTTTGTATCTGTTCCCCTAGTTGAGGCGAAGCTCCAATCAGAGTTAGTTACTGGTTCAGTGCATGTGGGTGTTGTTGACTAGCTTCCTGTACAAGAGGTCACTTTCCTTTTAGGTAATGACTTGGTGGGAGGAGAGGTGAGTGCTGTTCCCTGCGTGTCAAGAACTCCCCTGAGTGAGGATAGGACTAAAGAGTTGGAAGATACATGTCCTAAATTGTTTCCCGCATGTGCTGTAACTAGAGCTATGACAGAAGAAGCCAGCCATGAGAACGTTGACAGTAAGGGCACTGGCAATGCTGATGATTATATTGGGCTTGGTGATACCTTTTTTGCCCAGTTAAATGACTCAGAGGTTGATGATTCTCCCCAGACTGATGCAAATGCAAAGTTAGCTGATATGCAAAAATCTGATCCAGAGATTGCCAATTTAATTGACTTAGCAGTTAAGGAAGATGAATGTGAGTCTGAACTGACAGAGTGTTATTATTTAAGGCCAAATAACGTATTAATGAGAAGATGGAGACCTCCTAGTGTTGCTCATGACAACGAATGGGAGACTGTACACCAGGTGGTGGTTCCAAAACCCTATAGGCAAAAAATTATGTCCATTGCTCATGACTCTTCTTTAGCAGGTCACTTAGGGGTTAGGAAGACTCTCTCCCGCATCTGGCAGCATTTTTACTGGTCTGGAATCCGTCGAGATGTCTCCCGGTTCTGTAGGTCATGTCACACCTATCAGCTAGTCGGTAAGAACAATAAGCCCATCCCTGCGGCTCCTTTGATTCCTCTACCTGTGTTTGAGGCCCCATTCACTTGAGTCCTTGTGGACATTGTTGGGTCTTTGCCTAAGACCTCTTCAGGCCACCAGTACATCCTCACAATGTTAGACATGGCCACTAGATATCCTGAAGCCATTCCCTTGAGAAATATTTCAGCTAAATTGGTTGTAAAGGAGATGAATACCTTCTTTACCTGTTTTGGTCTCCCTAAGGAAGTGTATTCGGTTCAAGGCAGTAATTTTAATTCCAAACTGTTCAGACAAACCCATAAGGAGTTAGGAATCTCCCAGATCTCTTCCTCAGCATATCATCCTCAGAGTCAAGGTGCATTAGAGAGATATCACCAAACTTTGAAGAGTATGCTCAGAAAACTATGTGTTGATGAAAATGAATGGGACAAGTGTTTGCCTTTCCTACTTTTTGCAACCAGAGAGGCACCAAGCGAGTCCTTGGGCTACTCCCCATTTCAATTAATCTTTGGCCAAGAAGTAAGAGGTCCTCTTAAATTCCTCAAAGAACAATGGGTCAAGGATGATGACCAAATTAACTTGCTAGGCTATGTGTCAAAATTTAAAGAAATACTGGCCTACAGCATGGAAGTAGCCAGGGCACACTGGGAGTCCTCTCAGAAGATGAAGAGGTGGTATGACCACTCTAAGAAAGTTAGGCACAGAGTGTTTCACCCAGGCGATCAAATTCTTGTCTTGCTTCCCATTCATGGTCAGCCACTGCAGGAAAGTTTTGCAGACCCTTATCTAGTGGAAAAGAGGGTAGGTGAAGTAAATTGCCATTTTAACCCCAGACCGGAGGAAGGGACGAAGATTGTCCCATATAAATATGTTGAAGGAGTGCCACAGGCGAGACATGGACCGCCCTAGTGCTGCATGCATGGTGTCAGCTGTCGAGTTTGCAGACCCCCCTAATGCAGCATGTGTGGTGTCGGCTGTCGAGTTGGCAGAGGACGAGGGCTGCCCTTTGACTTTGGACCAGATGACCAGTTGGAGAGAAATCCAGGAAGCTTGGAGTACGCTGACTAATAAACTCTCCCACTTGATTGCAGAGTGGTGTGTTGAGCTTGTTGCCCTTCTCAGGAAGTTCCCTGATGTCATCCGGGACACCCCAGGACAGACAGAAGTGGCACAGCAAGACGTGGACGTTGGAGATGCCAGCCCTGTAAAGCAGTCCTCCTACTGGGCTAGTCCTCAGAAGCAGACCATCATTCGAGAGGAACTGAACTACATGTTGCAGCAGGGGGTTAATCGAGTCCTGTCAAAGTGAGTGGTGCTTCCCAGTCATAGTGGTTCCAAAACCAGATGGGTCACATCGCTTTTTTATTGATTATCGTAGAGTCAGCTCCCTTACCAAGACTGATACATACCCACTTCCTAGAGTAGATGATTGTGTGTACTCGATAGGCAGTGCTAAGTTTATCACAAAATTAGATTTAATGAAGGGATATTGGCATGTCCCACTCACAGAAAGGGCCCAAGAAATTTCCTGTTATGTGGTCGGTGGCAGGACTTATAAATGTAAGGTCATGCCCTATGGTATGAAGAATGTGCCTGCCACCTTCCAAAGGCTGATGAATTATCTCACCAAGGATGCTGAGAATTGTGTTACTTACATTGATGATGATGTTATTTTTAGCAACACCTGGGAACAACACTTGAGCCAACTAGACGCCTTGCTTCAGAGACTGTCTTCTGCTAATTTAGTGCTTAATTTAGCTAAATGTGAATTTGTGAGGGCTCGAGTGCAGTACCTAGGTTATGTGGTCAGTTTAGGCCAAGTGAGTCCACCTGATGTTAAAGTTCAGGCCATACTCAATTCCCCCCAACCCAAAACTAAGAGACAGTTGCAATGATTCTTGGGTATGGTAGGGTACTACAGACTTTTTGTCCTGAACTACTCTGATCTTGTAGCTCCCCTCACTGATTTGTTAAGAAAAGGAGTCAAGTATGAGTGGAAGCCAGAAAATGAGGAAGCCTATTCTAAAGTCAGAGCCATCCTGTCAAGTCACCCAGTGCTTCAAGCTCCCAATTTTGATAAAACCTTTAAATTAGCTGTTGATGCCAGTGGCCTAGGGGCCGGTGAAGTTTTACTTCAGGATAATGATCAAGGCTTTGAGATGCCTTTGTGCAATTTTAGCAAAAAATTCAATAAGGCCCAGAGAAATGATTCAACTATTGAGAAAGAATTCCTTGCACTCATACATACCCTCCAACACTTCTCTGTATATGTTGGTTCAGGGTCAGGTGATGTAGTGTATACTGATCACCACCCTCTGAAATTTTTGCCCCAATTTAAGGACAAGATTCTTAGATTGACCTGCTGGGCCTTATTTTTGCAAGCATACTCTCTTGATGTAAGACATGTATAAGGTGTTAGTAATGTTTTAACACATTACCTGTCCAGAACTTATTTGTACAGTATCCAGAAATTTCCCCTTGGGAAATTTCTTCTCTCAGGAAGGAAGGTGTCACTGGCATAGTTACCCCAGTAGCGAATGGGTGAAATAGAAGATAAGATGATAATGAAAGGGGAGAGAAGCCAGCCGTTATGAATATTAAATCTCTTATCAGTTTTGCTGCCTGTAAAGGGTAACCCAAGTCCCCACGTGTATTTACCCAGCGGTCAACTTTGCCTTCTCAACTGATAACACACCAGATGTTTTTCTCACAAATTATGCAGAAAATTCCTCTTGTCCTTGAAGTACTGGGTGTGACAAAATGTGGGAGGAGCAAAATAGGGATGTTTGCCAATTAGAAGCGTAAGTGGCGCTTTCGTCACGTTCTTGATGGCACACAATTGGTTCTGTGTGGAGTGTATGAGGCCATCATTGGTAGCAGGTGCCTCTATTGTTTTTGCATGGATGGAGATTATTTTCAAGACAGCCTAGTGGTTAATTAGCTGAGAACGGCGGAGTAAATCTGCTTTATAAGGTTGAGGAAAATGTGTACAGACACATTTTTGTCTCGTTTGGTACACATATCCCTGTATACATTTTTGTACACGTGTGTACACACTTACTATCACGTTTCACTTTTGTCACATTGTGTTGCTCTTTTCCCCAACTCTACTCACTAAGTGATTGACTACAAAACACATGGTTTGTGCACCATTTCCCAGTTTTGGTTCACTCCTCCGTTAGTGTGTGATTTATATCTAGATAACCTTCGAAGTCTCCACGTTTCCGCGAGCTTTGTGAGTACTTA
This sequence comes from Coenobita brevimanus, assembly GCF_032717465.1. Lineage (NCBI taxonomy): Eukaryota > Metazoa > Arthropoda > Malacostraca > Decapoda > Coenobitidae > Coenobita > Coenobita brevimanus. The sequence continues at coordinate 18,242,971 of NC_137055.1, forward strand.
GCCTCCACTGAGTGTATTCTGGTTAGGTAAGAAATAACTTGTTCTTTATTTGTATTCTGAGGCCTATATCAATCCTCCTTTCTGTAAAACGAACCCTGGTTTCTTCTTTGGTTGTGTATGTTATAGTGTACAGTAAATTTATGTTAGTTCTCCTGCAAGCTTTAACTTCTCCCTTTTGGTGATTAATTAAGGGCTAAGAGTGCACCGTAATATACACCCCCAAAACAATATATATATATATATATATATATATATATATATATATATATATATATATATATATATATATATATATATATATACACACACAAAGGCTGTTCAAAAAGTATCCGACCTTTGGCCGGGAAAAACAGAATTATTCACCTGGCAGTCTGAAACCCCAATCCCCTTCAAAGTAGTCTCCTTGGGTCTGCACACACTTCTCCCAGCTGTCCCACCATTGTTGGAAGCCTTCCTGGAACGCATTTTTGGGAATGGAGTACAGCTGGGTCGTCGCATTCTGAATATCTTCTCGTGACTCAAATTGGGTCCCTTTCAACAGCAGTTTCAGCTTGGCGAACAGCCAAAAATCACAATGAGCCATGTTGGGAGAGTAGGGAGCCTGATGAACCACAGGAGTCTTGTGTTTGCCCAAGAAAGTTTGAATCAGATGTGTGGAATGAGCTGGTGCATTTTCATGATGCAGCTGCCAAGTTCCCGCTGCCCTCGGGTCAGGTCTCTTGTGCCACTAATTCCTCGCATCTGATTCAGACTTTCTTGGCCAAACACAGCACTCCTGAGGTTCGTCAGATTCCCTACTCTCCCGACATGGCTCATTGTGATTTTTGGCTGTTCCCCAAGCTGAAAATGCTGCTAAAAGGGACCCAATTTGAGTCACGAGAAGACATTATTCGGAATGCAACGACCCAGCTGTACTCCATGCCCAAAAATGTGTTCCAGAAATGCTTCCAACAATGGTGGGACCACTGGAAGAAGTGTGTGCAGACCCAAGAGACTACTTTGAAGGGGATATGGGTTTCAGACCACAAGGTGAATAATTCTATTTTTCCTTGCCAAAGGTCGGATACTTTTTGAACAGCCCTCATATATATATATTAATTTATACTGTACATCTATATCTATTTCTGTATATCTATATCTATATATATATAATGTATATATATATATATAGATATATATATATATATATATATATATACCCTCTCAGACACGGTCACGCGATTCACGTGACGTGGCCTCCATTGTGAAAAGGCACAGTCACGCGAATTGCGTGGTTTAAGCACCAAAATAATCGTCAGAAAAAATCTTATAGGCCGATTTGCATGATTTTTTTATGCCTCATAGCGCCGCCAATGCTCTCTCGAGGTAAGTCATTGGCAACGCTGTGTCACTTCATCTACCTCAACCCACTCCCTCCAACCTCAGTCATTGTCAAGCAGCCTGGCGGTCGGTGTGACAGCTTGCGGTTCCCTTTAAATCCTCCATTATTTTCCCCCTCTCGCCCGAAGCAAAGGCCCCTATTGACTCAATGTGATAATACATTGTATGTGAACATATAGTGACGTGATATTGTCGATGGAACATACATATATGTGCTGAAAAGGAATAATGGCGGTTAGGAATCGTTGGCCCCTGGAGACAGACGCATGGTCAGTGTAGTGGGGTTTTGCCACTCAGCCCCCCCCGTAGGCCGTATGGCGTGAGTTGAAATACGTCAATAAATGAAGCCAAGGCCTAAATATATATTGTGTGAAAGTTACTGTGGATGGCATGGTGAAATTATGGAGCCAACAAGTGTTACAGACGGCGTAGGGGTGTATTATAATTACAAATCATAATAGATAGATAGATAAATAGATAGATAGACAGCCCTCTGCGAGCCTGGGAAAAGGAAATGAGGTTGCAGGTTACACTGAGGAAAGCTGACGACAGCGGCCAGTAAGGAGATGATGCAGTTAGCTGTCAGCAGTCCTCTCGTGAACAAAGACCTGGTGACCACACGCACATATACACACATACTCACACACAGGCTTCTTTAAACTTTCCATCCACAAGGAATACAAGTGATACGTCTCCTGTTTCACCAGAATTTAGGAAAGAGAGCTCAGAAGGGGACAAGCGATACTAGAGGCAGGTCGAAGGGGAGAAGGGCTTAGCAACTCGAGAGACAGAGAGAGAGAGAGGGAGCGAGACTCTATATTCCGCTCTGTGTGAGAGACTTGTTAATATTTCCAAGACAAATAAAAATAGTCCCATACTATTCTTTACCTCTCCTGTCACTACATGACAAATGGGAAGCTACCCCAAGATATAAAAACCGCTCGACCACAAGTCTAAAATATATATATAACTCAACTACAACTCAACCACAAAAGAACCACAAAGTATTTTATGACACAAAGTCATTTATGACATTTGGTAGCAGCGAACATATACGAACCTCGTCTATGAATCAACATTGAATTCCTACAAAATATCAAGATTGAAAAAAAAAAAAAATCTCTCAACCAACAACACAACCAGCTCCTGACAGTATTCTTTCCAACCAGTCCCCTCCGTCTCCCCGATCATCATGCTGATGCAGAGGTGGATAGATCACACGACGCCTTGCAAGTAGTTTAACAAAACATTGATACGATCTTGCAATTTCTACGACGAACCAGCAAATCTACGGACATCGTCTCCGAATTAAAAGCAAATTTCTACAAAAGCAGGCGATACTCTACAAGATTAGCTTCAGTCTACAGTGAATCCCAACAAAATACAGCCTACAATGCAAATATTCTACAAGTCTACGAAACAATTCTATAATCTTCACGTAACTTCAAGCAGCAACAAGAAGAATATAAAACAAAGCAAGTAAAGAAGAGGAAAAACCAAAGCAACAAGCATACGAAATCCCCCACCACTCAGTCCCGCCTACGCCTGACGCAGAGGTCAAGACACGCAGCAAAACACCAAGTCCATATTCACAACTCGTCTTACTCACCCGTCTTCACTCAAGTTACTCATCGCTACTCAGTATTCACCACAGCTACCAGTGTGGGAAGCCGACGTCACCATGTGCTGAGACGACAACACGTTAATCAACCCGCGAAGGACAATGCTATCACCACGTGCAACACCACTCACACCATTTCCACCACGGTAAAAATTAGTGAGTTACATAGTTACTTCATTTATACAATACACAGTGATAGACAATAAGCTTCTCCACAAACATATAAAACGTGCTGTATAGTTACAGTTTAAATACACATACTTACTTCAGTTATCTGCATAACTCAAACACTAAATAATCACCAACAATAAATATTCTACACTGTATATATTCATTCATTTATTATAACATTTATTTACTACCAACGAGTGTTACCATTTATACCTACATAAAATACGTGTTTCATATATACAACTATACATTATTACATCTACAAAGTAATAAAGAAAATATACCATCACAGTTACTCAGTGAGCAATTAAAAGAACTGCATTAAACATTTATTAATTAAAGCTACCTAGTGGAAACATATAAATTAAGTTACAAGAAAAAAAAAAATGGCCAACACAAATGACGTTAGCAAGAGTGAACATCTTCAACACAATCGTGAAGACAATGATTTCCACACAGTGCTGACACACATATTACTCACGATAGGTACAGGTGAACAACAAAGTGTGTATAGTTAATACTGTATATATGTATATATATTTTTTATATAAAATAACTAAATATGGGACTATATAATATCATTTTCAATAATACCTGTGCAATATAAACTAAACTTTAAAAAAGTATCCCAAGGAAATTAGCCAGTGATTATGCAGCCATGAACAACATGGATAAAGCGTACACAAGCGAAGAAAAACAAACTATAGAAAATCAATACATACAAAAAAAAAAAAAAATGAAAGAAAGAAAGAAAGAAAGAAAAGTAAGAAAGAAAAAAGAGAAATAGAGTAAGATCACATAACAAACAAATGAAAATAAGTGTAAGTGTTACTACATATGCCAAAATACCACATACACTACAAACAAAAAAGCAAATTGTTGTCTCCACGAACAAGTGGCATGACACATCATCACTATCATCGACCGCAGCATATGTTAAGACTGCAGTTATTACAATTATGTAACTACAAACGATATGTAACAATTATGTAACGACAAACGATTGCATTATGTTACACTTATTACAATTATGTAACTACAAACGATATGTAACAATTATGTAACGACAAACGATTGCATTATGTTACACTTGCTACAATTATGTAACTACAAACGATATGTAACAATTATTAATGCAATCGTTTGTTGTTACACTTTGCCAATTAACAGTTGCATTAACAAGATGTAACTTTTATGTAACTTTAACTACAGTTATAAGGCCAAGACACTTATGTGATGGTTGCATTAACAAAATGTAACTACAATTATAAGGCCAACACATGTATGCATTTCACTATAATACCCCAAGTACATCCTGTATTACAGTTAAATAATTTACTTAAATGCATTTATTCAAATATGTATACAACTTGTTTAAAATGTAATATTACTGAATAATCACTATTTACTATGAATAATATATGTATACAATATTCATACAATTATGTTACTTTTACAATATTATGTATTTCACTTAATTAGCTTATAAGTTCATTATAATGTGTATATAATGTGTATTAATATGTTAGGACTATTAACTGTCGATGGTACGCCATTTTCGCGCGGCCGAGCAATGTATTATAATTACAACTCATAATAGATAGATAGATAAATAGATAGATAGACAGCCCTCTGCGAGCCTGGGAAAAGGAAATGAGGTTGCAGGTTACACTGAGGAAAGCTGATGACAGCGGCCAGTAAGGAGATGATGCAGTTAGCTGTCAGCAGTCCTCTCATGAACAAAGACCTGGTGACCACACGCACATATACACACATACACACAGGCTTCTTTAAACTTTCCATCCACGAGGAATACACGTGATACGTCTCCTGTTTCACCAGAATTTAGGAAAGAGAGCTCAGAAGGGGACGAGCGATACTAGAGGCAGGTCGAAGGGGAGAAGGGCTTAGCAACTCGAGAGACAGAGAGAGAGAGAGAGGGAGCGTGACTCTATATTCCGCTCTGTGTGAGAGACTTGTTAATATTTCCAAGACAAATAAAAATAGTCCCATACTATTCTTTACCTCTCCTGTCACTACATGACAAATGGGAAGCTACTCCAAGATATAAAAACCGCTCGACCACAAGTCTAAAATATATATATAACTCAACTGCAACTCAACCACAAAAGAACCACAAAGTGTTTTATGACACAAAGTCATTTATGACAGGGGCAACCCGGAAGTCGCGAGGGGAGAATTGTAGCGGTGTTTTATGGCTTTAATTATTGTGATTCTGATCGTGTAAATGCATATGAAATTGTGAAATTGTATCAAATATACGTAAAACATGCTGTAAATACGTATGGAATTATATGAAATATACGTAAAACATGCTACGAGTTTCTGTGAACGAGTGTGGTATGTGCCAAAAATAGCGTTGCCTCATACTCTCAGGGATAAAATGACGGTATAATGCAGTCATGAGCGGAATATTTGCCGAGGTTGTGGTTGATGCATTGTTTTAGTAATGTATTTGTGTCTGATATCATGTGAAATGCACATGAAATGTGCTGTATGTGCTCGTGAATGCATAAAAGTTAGGGTTAGCAATAGTTTAGCGTCAGGTGTGAAGGAGAAGGAATGGACGGCTACAAACACGTGATGTAATTGCGCAGGTAATGTACATTGATGTGACATGTAGTAATAACGTATGATTATTATATAATGTACGTGAAGTGTGCAGCGAGTGTTAGTGTACGTGCGTATCCTTGATTAGCGATAGTTCAGAGACAGGTGAGCTAGGCAAGGTATCGACGCCTCCGAACGCCGGAGGTAATTGCACAGGTAATGTACGTTGATGTGACATGTAGTAATAACGTATGCTTATTATATAATGTACGTGAAGTGTGCCGCGAGTGTTAGTGTACGTGCGTATCCTTGATTAGCGAGAGTTCTGAGGAAGGTGAGCTGGCAAGGTATTGACGACTACGAACGCCAGAGGTAATTGCACAGGTAATGTACGTTGATGTGACCTTTAGTAATAACATGCTTATTATATAATGTACGTGAACTGTGCCGCAAGTGTTATAGTACTCTCACAGCAAGAATCCTGTTCAGGGTGTGAGAGAATGGAAATTCCCCAAGTGCAACATTGTAATTTTGACCACCAATTGTAAAATTATCACTTTGTCTCCCTGTGAAATGCACGTGAAATGTGCCGTATGTGCTTGTGAATGCATAAATGCTAGGGTTTGTAACGCAGGTTAGCAATAGTTTAGCATCAGGTGTGAAGGGGAAGGTATGCACGGCTACGAACACGTGATATAATTGCACAGGTAATGTACGTTGATGTGACCTTTAGTAATAACATGCTTATTATATAATGTATGTGAACTGTGCCGCGAGTGTCATAGTACTCTCGCAGCAAGAATTCTGTTCAGGGTGTGAGAGAATGGAAATTCCCCAAGTGCAACATTGTAATTTTGACCACCAATTGTAGGATTATCACTTTGTCTCCCTGTGAAATGCACGTGAAATGTGCCGTATGTGCTTGTGAATGCATAAAAGTTAGGGTGTGTAATGCAGGTTAGCAATAGTTTAGCGTCAGGTGTGAAGGGGAAGGTATGGACGGCTACGAACACGTGATGTAATTGCACAGGTAATGTACGTTGATGTGACATGTAGTAATAACGTATGCTTATTATATAATGTATGTGAAGTGTGCAGCGAGTGTTAGTGTACTTGCGTATCCTTGATTAGCGATAGTTCAGAGACAGGTGAGCTAGGCCAGGTATCGACGCCTCCGAACGCCGGAGGTAATTGCACAGGTAATGTACGTTGATGTGACATGTAGTAATAACGTATGATTATTATATAATGTACGTGAAGTGTGCCGCGAGTGTTAGTGTACGTGCGTATCCTTGATTAGCGATAGTTCAGAGACAGGTGAGCTAGGCCAGGTATCGACGCCTCCGAACGCCGGAGGTAATTGCACAGGTAATGTACATTGAAGTGACATGTAGTAATAACGTATGCTTATTATATAATGTACGTGAAGTGTGCCGCGAGTGTTAGTGTACGTGGTATCCTTGATTAGCGATAGTTCAGAGACAGGTGAGCTAGGCCAGGTATCGACGCCTCCGAACGCTAGAGGTAATTGCACAGGTAATGTACGTTGATGTAACATGTAGTAATAACGTATGCTTATTATATAATGTACGTGAACTGTGCCGCGAGTGTTATAGTACTCTCACAGCAAGATTTCTGTTCAGGGTGTGAGAGAATGCGGAAATTCCCTAAGTGCGACATTCTAAATTTGACCACCAATTTTAGGATTATCACTTTGTCTCCCGGTTCACCACCATACGACCTACCCCTGGGGGTAGAGGGGTTTTCAAGAACACTCCCCCAGTATCCCTGCTTGTCGTAAAAGGCGACTAAAAGGGTTGGCGGAGGGTTAGTGCCCCTCCCCGGAAAACAACTAACTAAAAAAACAAACAAGAAGCCTCGGACAAGGACTGACCAAACGATGACGACCCAGGACCGGACAAAGGACTTGGTAATGAGTACATGGAATGTAAGAGGAGCGAATGATGAGGTGAAAGAGAGAGAGATTGTCCAGGTGCTTGAGGGTGCGAAAGTGGATGTATGTGGAATAACTGAAACAAAATGGAGAGGAGAAAGTGTGAGAGAATGGGAGTATGGATGGGGTATATGTGCAGGAGTAGGTGAGAATGAGAGGGCAAAGGAAGAAGTATGTATAGTTGTGAGCAAAAGATGGAAGAGGAGCATAAGACAGTATGGATCAGTTGGGTCAAGGATTGTGTGGGTAAAGTTGAAAGTTGGAATACAAATGTGGGCGATTGTGTGTGTGTATGCACCAACGCAAGATCGTGCTAGATGAGTGAGAGAAGAGTTCTGGAGAAATGTGGAAGTGTGCATGGAAAAGTTTGGAAGGAATGAGAGAGTGTTTTTGACTGGTGATATGAATGGTAAAGTTGGGAATGTGAAGGTGGATGGAATAGTTGGTGAGTGAGGTGTGCCTGCTGAGATAGATGAGAATGGGAGTGCGTTAGTGGACATTTGTGCTGGGAGGGGGTTGGTGGTAGCCAATACCCTCTTCAGGCATAAAATGATCCACAGGTATACATGGCGAGTGATGAGAAGGGTGGGTGGTGAACTGCATGAAAGGACGGCAATGATTGATTATGTGTGTGTGGATGAAAGGATGCGAAGATGTGTAAAGGATGCAAGAGTGTATAGAGGTTGGGGGAGTGGACTTTCTGACCACTACTTGGTGGTGGCCAGAATTAGAATGCAAGTAGGATGGAGGAATAGAAGAAGGGAAAGACGAGAGGAAGGAGTAGTTGCAAGGAGAGTGGAAAGGTTACAAGAGGATGAGAAAAAGGCAGAGTATAAGAGAGAAGTGGAGGAACGATTGGGCAAATATGAATTGGAGCAGATGGGAGACGTGGAAGGTGTGTGTAAGATATTTACAGAAGAAATATGTGCAGCATGTGATGTGGTGTGTGGAAGGAAGAGAAGACGGAAGGGGGTGCAAGGAACAGCGTGGTGGACTGAAGAGGTGAAACAGGCTTTGGCACAAAAGAAGAAAGCATACAATGAATGGATGAGAAATAGGGGCATGGAAGAAGTTGAGAGGCGGAAGAGAGAGTTATATGTGGAAAGAAAGAGAGAGGTGAAAAGATTAGTAGGAGAGAGTAAGAAGAGAGTGGATGAGGAATTTGGAAGGAATTTGAGTGTAAAGTGGAGGGACTGTAAGAAAATGTTCTGGAAAGAGGTGAAAAGAGTAAGACAGGGTGGAAGTGAAGTTAGCAGGGGAGTGAAAGATAAAGATGGTAGATTACTAGTGGAGAAGGGAGAAAAAGTGAGCAGATGGAAAGAACACTTTAAGGAATTGTTGAACGTAGAGGATGGAAGTAATGCGAGTATAAGTGGCTGGCGAATGGCTGGGAGAAGGAGGGAGGTGAGAAGACAGGAAGAAATCAGTAGGATAGAAGTTGTGGAAGCATTGAAGAAAGTTAAATCGAGGAAAGCCCCAGGAATTGATGGAGTGTGTGGTGAAATGCTGAAGCATGGGGGAGAGATAGTAGTAGAATGGATGTAGAAGATGTGCAGATTGGCCTGGG
>NC_137055.1:18257234-18259734 GCF_032717465.1 Coenobita brevimanus
AACTCCTCTGCAGTTTTTCCAGCTTTTCTTCACCAGGGAGTTGTTGACGTACTTCACCCGTGAGACCAACAACTATGCAGCATTCGTGGGGACTGGTTTGGACTCATGGTTGATCTGCAGTGAAGAGATGATGGCCAAGTTCCTGGGGATCTACTTCTTCATGGAGGTAATGCCACTGCCGACCATCAGGCATTACTGGCATCGTTCCCGCCTCCACAACTACCCCCTTTTTTCGCAAGTGATGAGTGGAAGGCGTTTCAGGGCCATCCTGAAACACTTCCATGCCTTTAACTCGCTTGCCATCCCCAGGGACAATCAAGACTGGCTCATCAGGGCTCGCACGGTACTCGAGTACCTCCTTCAGCGGTTCCGGAACACCTACCAACCCGAGGAACATCTCAGCCTGGATGAGGGATCATTGGCTTGGAAGGGGAGGCTCAGCTTCCGCGTCTACAACTCAATGAAGCCTGACAAGTATTCCATCAAGTTTTACATCCTGGCTGAGGCTTCTTCGGGCTACATCTGGAACTTCGAGGTGTATATGGGGCAGAAGAGGACCTTGGAGCAGACAGTATGGAGCCTCGTAGAGCCGCTGAGGGATCAGGGATACAAAGTTTACATGGACAATTATTACAACTCTGTATCCCTGTGCAAACTCCTCTTCAGTGCAGGAGCCTACGTGTGTGGGACCCTACCCCTGGCTAGAGGAGCACCTAAGCAGCTGCAGGACATCGCAAGGAACAAGAATCTACCGGAGCCGGGCATCACAGCAATGCACAAAGATAATGTGATGGTGCTGCTGTGGAAGGACAAGCGCATCGTCAACATGATCTCCACCTTCCACAGCGCAGACACCATCCCAAAGCGGGTTCGAGGGAAGACCAGGGCACGTGATGGGACGACCAACTACATCCAGAAGACCGTGGACAAGCCCGTCGTGGTGGATGACTACAATCGCTATATGGGCGGGGTAGACCACTTTGACCAGATGGTCCAATATTACCCACTGCAACGCCAGACCGTCAAGTGGACCAAGAAGGTAACCTTCTACCTCATCCAGATGGCGATTTTTAACGCCTTCGCCCTCTACCAGAAAAGCTCACGGAGGCCAGTCACTCTGCTACAGTTCGTTGAAGAAATCGTCGAGAAGCTCCTCTTCTTCGACGAAGCAGAGTGGCCTCCGTCAGGGCACGTCATCCACCATGCCCCTGATCTTCCAGCCAGACGGCCAGCAGGACTCCCAGCACCTGATGCAGCACCACCACAGCTGCCAACACCACTGGCTCCTGCACCACCAAGAGGGGACCCGGACCAGCCCGGAGCACCACCTGCAGGAGGAGTCCCAGCACAGGAGCCACCACCACCATCACTTCAGCAACCAGCACAGGTGGAGAGGGAGCCATCACCACTACCTGGTCCATTGGGAGAACCCGCTGTCGCTGACATGCCCGGGCCTGCAGCTGCACCTCCAGGACGAAAGAACCAGGGACACCCAGGACTCCAGCCCAGCAAGCGACGTCGCTTTGTAGACCACAGACTGCGGCTGGACAACACACTGGGGCACCGTCGGGAGAGGATCCCTAACAAGAGGAGGCTGCGGTGCACCCTGTGTTCCCTGGGCAAGATGAGGAGGGACACAAGTCACATGTGTCCTGTTTGTGATGTGCCACTTTGTGTAGGGGATTGCTTTGAACGGTTCCATACCGAGCAAAGTATTCCATAGTGGAGTGTACACACACACACACACACACACACACACACACACACACACACACACACACACACACACACACACACACACACACACACACACACACACACACACACACACACACACACACACACCAACACACACACACACACACACACACACACACACACACACACACACACACACACACACACTAACTAACACACACACTCACACACACACACACACACACTCACACACACACTAACACACACACTCACACACACACTATCACACACACACACACACACACACACACACACACACACACTAACACTAACATACTTACACACTCACACACACTCACACACACACTAACACACACACTCACACACACACTCACAGACACTCACACACACACTAACACACACACTAACACACACACTCACACACACACATATACTCACACACACACTAACACACACACTCACACACTCACACTACATAACTCCTCATCTTCAAATCCCTGGTCAAAGTGGATCAACACCCCTGGAGGAAGTGAGTTCTGCAAATTTTGTTGATTTATATGATAATCTATTACCATTACCTCTCCAATTTTCAGACAAATAACCATTTTCTCCTACAGATTACACATATGAAAGAAAGTAAATCTCCACAGCAGTAACAATAGAAGAGTTATGTTTATGTGTAGTAGGTTATAACAATAGGAAAACATCCACGGAAGATGTAATAGTATGTACAGATAGGGGGAAAAAAAAATTGGTAGCATAGTCTTCAGGCAAGTGTGCA
>NC_137055.1:18267234-18272234 GCF_032717465.1 Coenobita brevimanus
GGGTTCAGCACTGTTCCAACCTCGAGTACTGCCTCCTTCAGCGGTTCCAGGAACACCTACCAACCCGAGAGGAACATCTCAGCCTGGATGAGGGATCATTACAGCTTGAGAAAAGGGAGGCTCAGCTTCCCGCGTCTACAACTCAATAAGAAGCCTGAACCAGAAGTATCTCCATCAAGTTTGTACATCCTGGCTGAGGCTTCTTCGGGCTATACATCTGGAACTTCGAGGTGTATATGGGGCAGAAGAGGACCTTGGAGCAGACAGTATGGAGCCTCAAATGTAGAGCCGCTGAGGGATCAGGGATACAAAGTTTACATGGACAATTATTACAACTCTGTATCCCCTGTGCAAACTCCCTCTTCAGTGCAGGAGCCTACGTGTGTGGGACCCTACCCCTGGCTAGAGGAGCACCCTAAGCAGCTGCGGGACATCGCAAAGGAACAAAGAATCTACCGGAGCCGAACGGCATCACAGCAATGCACAAAGATAATGTGATGGTGCTGGCTGCTGGAAGGACAAGCGCGCATCGTCAACATGATCTCCACCTTCCACAGCGCAGACACCATCCCCAAAGCGGGTTCGAGGGAAGACCAGGGCACGTGACGGACTGACCAACTACATCCAGAAGACCGTGGACAAGCCCGTCGTGGTGGATGACACTACAAAATCGCTATATGGGCGGGGTGAGACCACTTTGACCAAAGATGGTCCAATATTACCCACTGCAACGCCAGACCGTCAAGTGGACCAAGAAGGTAACCTTCTACCTCACATCCAGAGATGGCGATTTTTAACGCTCTTCGCCCTCTACAAGAAAAAGCTCACGGAGGCCAGTCCCCCTGGCTCTGCTACAGTTCGGTTGAAGAAATCGTCGAGAAGCTCCTCTTCTTCGGTAACGAAGCAGAGTGGCCTCCGATCAGGGCAGGCCGTCATCCACCATGCCCCTGATCTTCCAGCCAGACGGCCAGCAGGACTCCCAGCACCTGATGCAGCACCACCACAGCTGCCAACACCACTGGCTCCTGCACCACCAAGAGGGACCCGGACCAGCCCGGAGCACCACCTGCAGGAGGAGTCCCAGCACAGGAGCCACCACCACCATCACTTCAGCAACCAGCACAGGGTGGAGAGGGAGCCATCACCACTACCTGGTCCATTGGGAGGAACTCCGCTGTCGCTGACATGCCCGGAGCCTGCAGCTGCACCTCCAGGACTGAAAGGGACCAGGGACACCCAGGACTCCAGCCCAGCAAGCGTTATACTGTCGCTTTGTAGACTGTTACAGACTGCGGCATGGAGCAACACACTGGGGCACCGTCGGAGAGAGGATCCCCTAACAAGAGGAGGCTGCGGTGCACCCTGTGTTCCCTGGGCAAGATGAGGAGGGACACAAGTCACATGTGTCCTGTTTGTGATATGCCACTTTGTGTAGGGGATTGCTTTGAACGGTTCCATACCGAGCAAAGTATTCCATAGTGGAGTGTACACACACACACAGACACACACACACACACACACACACACACACACACACACACACACACACACACACACACACACACACACACACACACACACACACACACACACACACACACACACACACACACACACACACACACACACACACACACACACACACTAACTAACACACACACTCACACACACACTCACACACACACTAACACACACACTATCACACACACACACACACACACACACACACACACACACACACTAACACTAACATACTTACACACTCACACACACTCACACACACACTAACACACACACTCACACACACACTCACAGACACTCACACACACACTAACACACACACTAACACACACACTCACACACACACACACTATATCTCACACACACACTAACACTTACACACACTCCCACACACACTCACACTACATAACTCCCTCATCTTCAAATCCCTGGTCAAAGTGGATCAACACCCCTGGAGGGAAAGTGAGTTCTGCAGAATTTTGTTGATTTATATGATAATCTATTACCATTACCTCTCCAATTTTTACAGACAAATAACCATTTTCTTCTACAGATTACACATACATGAAAGAAAGTAAATCTCCACAGCAGTAACAATAGAAGAGTTATGTTTATGCAGGTAGTAGAGTTATAACAGATAAGGAAAACATCCACGGAAGATGTAATAGGTATGTACAGATAGGGGGGAAAAAATTGGTAGCATAGTCTTCAGGGCAAGTGTGCAAGGAAATTACAGTGTGTGTAAAAGTTGAGGTAGCGATCGGAAGAGTAACCTCACTTTGTCGGCCAATTACTCTGAAAACTATTAGACTTATCCAGATTTTCTGTTACAACCATCATCAATACCACTAAAGTCTACACGTATGATCAATACCCGGAATGTAAGCTTTTTGGTAGCGTTTTGGGGGGAAAAGGCGAGGGAAATGTTTTTTTTCACTCGCTGTTATCAATGACAAGCGCTCGGAGTAATCACCTCACTTTGTCGACCAATTACTCGAAAACTGTTAGACTTATCGATTTTCTGTAACAACCATGATCTATACCACTAAAATTCTACACGTATGATTAATACCAAAAATGTAAGCATTATGTTACGTCGTTGTGCGAGAAAAAGACGGTGGAAATGAGAATTGTCTCTTCCCGGCTGTTACCATTGAAAAATGCTCGAAGTAATACTCTCAGGGTTTCTCTGCCCAATCACTCGGAAACTATTGGACGTATCCATTTTCACGTTTAAACCATGATGAAGAGCAGTAAATTCTACGTATGCACAATACATAACTATGTAATATTACTGATAAGAATTCCGTTGTTACACGTAGACGGGAACATTGCGTACGCCGTGCGCGCATCACGAAAGTCAATCACGCACTTTTGGAGTGCCTAGTGCACTTTTCGATTTACTCGAGAACTATGAGGCGTAATGGGGTTCTTCTTTGAGATGGGGAAAGCTGCGGTGAATTGGGGCATATTCTATGTAATAAAAACATAAGGTGCCTGGGAAAACTTTAGCTATCAGAGGTCAGTGAATTTTTTCCGAAAATGGCTTTCAGTTTTAAATATGGCCATTTCTTCTTCCAGAAAAGTACATACATCGTATCTCCAACCGGATTTGTTTCGTTAGAAAGCTGATGAAATTCTCTATAAAAAGTTATAGATCATTTTCCTGTATGATGGAAAACATTCAAACGGCGATGTTGGGAAGTGAAAACAGTTTACTCGACCATGCTTCCAGGGCTAATAACTTTTTTTGCTGGTGTTTTCCTGTGTTTTGGTCCTGTTTATCAGATAGAACACAACATCGATGCCTACCTTGAGGAAGGTTTCATGGGAATACATGGATTTTTGGGTGGCGAAAATAAGGCAGAGGATGCGTTTCATTCGCTCAAATTTGCCGCGCGCTCGCTGCCCCGGCCGGGCTGGCTTCGTCGTATAAAATCGTAGGAGCCAGAAAACTTACTTAGGAAACTTTATCGTGCGCGAGAGGAGTATATATATATATATATATATATATATATATATATATATATATATATATATATACACACACACTCACACACTTCCTACTAAAATTCTCGGTCGTTGTAGGTTGTATGTTGTTTAAATTTTATAGCAGGCCATACTGGAGCACCCAGGAGGCTGAAAGTTGGGGTGCAGAGGTAACTCAGCATGTGGAAGGACATACATGGTGGCATTGGCACTCCGAGGCTGTTTAAAGATATAATATCATTAGTTCAAGCTACTTTCGGTGAAACCGGTCAGGGACTATAGATTTTGCACGGTTTCATTAATGACTTCAGAGTACATTCAGTACATCAGGTACAGGATAGTGTTTGGAAACTCCCTGTACTGTTGTTTGCAGATGATACTGTGTTGTTGAAGTAGGGAAGACGAAGGGTGAGCTGCAAGGCTTGGTGGATGAGTTTGAGAGAGTGTGCTTAAGAAACGGAATCTAAAGGTGAATGTAGGAGAAGAGTAAAGTGATGGTCTTTGGAAAGAGGTGAAGTTAGTGAATGTACAGCGAGGTTGGATGGTGAGGAATTGGAGAAATGTGAGTACGTTTAAGTACTTGGGTAGGTGTGATGAGTAAGGATGGAGGTTTGGAGGGTGAAGTGCTTGAAAGGGTACAGCAGGGAAGAAAGGTTGCTGGTTCTTTGAAAGCAGTGATAAGAGAAGCAGGGGGAAGTGAGCTTATGGAAGTGAAAAAGTAACTACATGACACTATTGTGACACCAACTCGAACGTACGAAAGTGAAGCTTTGACATTACGGCTGGAAGGACACAAGTCAAGAGTGAAAGCAGTGGAAATGAGTTATTTAAGAGGAGCCTGTGGAGTCACGTGGAGAGACAGGCTGACGAATGAGGATATAAAGGAGCGTTGTGGTGTTGATGTGGATGTGATAGGAAGCGTTATGAGGAACACACTGAGGTGGTTTGGCCATGTGGAGAGGGATGGAGGGTGAAAGGACTGACAGAAGAGGGTGTATGTGGAGTGAGGTGGAGGGGGGAAGAGGGAGGGGAGGCCGAGGGGATGAGATGGAGGGATGGGGTGGAGAGGTATATGAGAGAGAGAGTGTCGTGTGGAGGTTAGAACGGGAGCAGAGGGCAGTGGGGAAATGGCAGGGGACAGGGCGACTTGGAGGCGATTTGTTTGTGGCCAACCCAAAACGGGATTAGAGGCGTCTGGCAATATATCTATATCTATCTATCTATCTATCTATATATATATATATATATATATATATATATATATATATATATATATATATATATATATTACTGGAAGCGACTCACCAGTTATCGGATTATGACTTCCTACCTACCCACATGCCTCGTGTTTCTCTCTCTCTCTCTCTCTCTCTCTCTCTATCAATTCCTGGAAGGGACTCACCAATTATTTGATTATGACTCTTCCCATCTACCCACATCCCTCGTGTTTCTCTCTCTCTCTCTCTCTATTCCTGGAAGCGACTCACCAA
>NC_137055.1:18274734-18275737 GCF_032717465.1 Coenobita brevimanus
TCTCTGTCCTCCCCTGTACAGATATTATTATTGTGAGTGCTCAAGAAATCTCCAACCATCTAGCAGCTGTGTGTAATTTGAGTATAACTGTCGTTGCATTTTTTCTTGTACTGTATAGCATAAGTTTAATTTGTAGGCCTAGTAGAAGTTTTTGTAATTTATGTAGGGTTCTTTGTCAGTCATTTTTGATAATAGTTTGTATCTGTAATAATTTATCTGGTATCCACTGAGCATTATCTGGTATCTCATTTTATCAGGGCTGACTTAGATAAATTTACTCTTGCTAATTTCGTGTTAATAGAGGCTATTGCAGTTAACCATATATTTAACCTGTTTATTTGCCATTACATTATCCTTATGAGTCCTGAATGTTTTGTTGTTAGTTTAAGCATTAAACTTTAATCCTGTAATTTTACCAAACTCTTTAGTTTAAAACCTGGAACTATACTGTACAGTACTGACTCTTCGTATTCTCACTTAATGTGTACGTTATCTTTCTCTGTTCTTGCAACATAAATTTGGCGACCTCTCTCATCAGGATATTCAGGATATTATCATAATGATATTGCTTGATATTTTGTGACTGTTACTTATTAATGATGGCTACTTTTAATACAATTGATGAAGCCAAAGATTTTTTGTCAAATGTGCAAACAGTGTGTGATATAGAAATTAGAACAAAGAATGATCTTATGCTTGTTGCTCAACAATTGGGAATTGTTGTTCGCTCTCATCATTCTAAAGATCAAATTGTTGACATGATTAATGAAAGCTTGTTTAATGTAACTCCTCCAAATGAGCAAACGCAGATTGAATTAGCTAAGTTACAGCTAGCCCTGCAGGAGGCCCGTGCTAAGGAGGCTGAGTTTCACGCATTGCTGAACTTGCTAGGATTCAGGCAGACCATGAGTATCGCATGAAACAATGTGGAACTGGATCATCTAGCTCTGATGATTTTGATGTGGCTAAAAATGTTAAACTTGTCCCTCCTTTTAATGAATCT